>NC_135211.1:21826253-22101253 GCF_052324685.1 Brachyhypopomus gauderio | reverse complement strand
TATACAGCAGGTGCAGAGCAACACAATCACAAAGAGGTGGAGTTAGACTGAATACATAATCAATAGGTGTGGTTAAGCATGCCGTAATTACCAATCACATTACCTCCTCACATAGTGTCTAAAGCACCCAGAATATAGTGTATAGTGTATACTGGTCCCCATAGTAGTATGTGGTATAGTATCCAGTATGTGACAAAAGCAAACCATACTACAAATTCATGCGAACGTAGAAAGGTAACAACGAGTTGGGAAAGATTTTATACCACTGTTGTATAATGGGGTGCAGTAAACCACAATGACTCTCTCGCTCTGAGTAGACCACAAAGACTCTCTTGCTCCCAGTTGTGATCGAACGCCTTATCAAGCTAATCAATATCTCCAGGAGCATCCGATTACCTCAGTTAGACTGACGTTAAACTAAATTGAACTCAACTTGTAGATACTTAAGAGCAGAGCTGGAAATACAGTAAGTAAAATAAGTACAAAAATAATTAAGAAGAAAATTTCAGACCCCTCCACGATTTCTAAGTGGGAGAACTTGCAAAGTCGCAAGGTGTTCAAATACTTATTTTCCCTCACTGTATGTGCATTTGTTCCTCTGGGTGTGTTCCTGTGTGTGTGTTCATGTGCATTTGTTCCTCTGGGTGTGTTCCTGTGTGTGTGTTCATGTGCATTTGTTCCTCTGGGTGTGTTCCTGTGTATGTGTTTCTGTGCGTGTGTTCTTGTGCATTTGCTCCTGTGTGTGTTCCTGTGTGTGTGTTCCTGTGCGTGTGTTCTTGTGCATTTGCTCCTGTGTGTGTTCCTGTGTGTGTTTCTGTGTGTGTGTTCATGTGCATTTGTTCCTGTGTGTGTGTTCCTTTGTGTGTGTTCCTGTGTGTTTGCTCCTGTGTGTGTGTTCCTGTGTGTTTGCTCCTGTGCGTGTGTTCCTGTGTGTGAGTGTTCCCGTGCGTGAGCACATGCGTGTGTGACAATGTGTGTGTGTGTGTGTTTGCTCCTGTGTGTGTGTTCCTGTGTGTGTGCTCCTGTGTGTGTGTTCATGTGTGTGTGCTCCTGTGTGTGTGTTCCTGTGCCTGTGCTCCTGTATGTGTGCTCATGTGTGTGTGCTCCTGTGTGTGTGTTCATGTGTGTGTGCTCATGTGTGTGTGCTCATGTGCGTGTGCGTATGTGCGTGTGTTCCTGTGTGTGTTCATGTGTGTGTGCTCGTGTGTGTGTTCATGTGTGTGTGCTCATGTGTGTGTGCTCATGTGCGTGTGCTCGTGTGTGTGTTCATGTGTGTGTGCTCGTGTGTGTGTTCATGTGTGTGTGCTCATGTGTGTGTGCTCATGTGTGTGTGCTCATGTGCGTGTGTTCCTGTGTGTGTTCATGTGTGTGTGCTCGTGTGTGTGTTCATGTGTGTGTGCTCATGTGTGTGTGCTCATGTGCGTGTGCTCGTGTGTGTGTTCATGTGTGTGTGCTCCTGTGTGTGTGTTCATGTGTGTGTGCTCATGTGTGTGTGCTCATGTGCGTGTGCGTATGTGCGTGTGTTCCTGTGCGTGTGCTCAGTTGCGTGTTCACATAAAGCCAAACTACACTCCTCCCTTGGTGTCTCCTTCCTTCATCTGTGTTTCACAGACCATGACACTTCCAGAAGGTGTTACTCCACGCCACTGGTCCCACCTGAATTTACCACTCCACTCAATAACAATGACCCAGCAATCCACTCACCTGCCTAAAGTGATGGAGGTGGTGAAGGAACCGTGTGTACGTACCAGCAGCGCACAGACCATGTAGAAGCTGATGAAGTAGGGGATGGCGGAGACACTACCACAGGACATCTCCTCTCCAGGCTCGTAATCTGACTCTGGGTCACACATCTGACCAGGCATACATGCCAACATTATCTCCTGCCAAGCCTCCCCTGTAGCACACCTAAACACACACCCACGCACATACACACACAGACACACAGAAATGATAAGAATCAGCCATCTTAATGTGTTAAAGCCAAACTTCTCTTCTAACCCAGGGCAGCTGAGACAGGGGTGTGTTCAGATGTGCCTCCCTGATCTCACCTGAACAGCAGCAGCACAGACTGAGAAAATGTCTGGAAGTTGTTGTTTCTGGTCATGGGTGTTCCATCTATCATTGCTATTTTGCCAAACATCTGAAAAGCACACACATACACACACACACACACACACACACACACACACACACACACACACACACACACACACACACACACACACACACACACACACACACACACACACACACACACACACACACACACACACACACACACACACACACACACATATACCATAAGGACCAGTAGGTCTACTGGAAAAGGAATGTGGCATATACACACACTGTCACTTTAAACTATTCACACGAGAAACTTGCGCAATCTTTCCCGAAGGAGAGTGAATAAACTAAAACTAATTTTAACTATTTCCAGAAGGAGAGTGAATAAACTGCGTCCTATTTTGACCCACCGGGAGTACCTGTGTGTATGCACACATGCATGTGTAAGCGTGTGTGTGTTGGCATCCAGTGGACACAGGAACGAGGCTCACCTGCATGCCGATGACAGCGTAGATGAAAAACACCATGGCAATGAGCAGAGCGACGTATGGCAGAGCCTGGAGGTAGATCAAACAAGAAAGTGGTGTAAACAAACAAACAAATAGATTATGATGTAAACAAACAAACCAACAGGAGCGTGGTGTGAAAAACAAACAAACAGGAGCATTGTGTAATTAAATAAACAGGAGTGTAGTGTGAACAAACATGACCATGGTGTGAACATAAAGGAGCACAGTGTAATCAAACCAACAAACAGGAGCATGGTGTAAACAAACAAACAAACAAACAAACAGGAGCATGGTGTTAACAAACAAACAAACAAACAGTAGCACAGTGTTAACAAACAAACAAACAAACAGGAGCATGGTGTAAACAAACTAACTGGAGCATAGTGTTCACAAACAAACAGAAAAATGGTGTAAACAAACAAACAAACAGGAGCATAGTGTTCACATACAAACAGAAGCATGGTGTGAACAAACAAACAGAAGCATGGTGTTAACAAACAAACAGGAGCATAGTGTTAACAAACAAACAGAAGCATGGTGTGAACAAACAAACAGAAGCATGGTGTTAACAAACAAACAAACAGGAGCATAGTGTTAACAAACAAACAGGAGCATGGTGTGAACAAACAAACAAACAGGAGCATGGTGTGAACAAACAAATAAACAGGAGCGTGGTGTGAACAAACAAACAAACAGGAGCATGGTGTGAACAAACAAATAAACAGGAGCGTGGTGTGAACAAACAAACAAACAGGAGCATGGTGTGAACAAACAAACAGGAGCGTGATGTAAACAAACAAACAGGAGCGTGGTGTGAACAAACAAACAGGAGTGTGATGTAAACAAACAGACAAGAGTGTGGTGTAAACAAACAAACAGGAGCATGATGTAAACATACAGGAGCATGGTGTAAACAAACAAACAGGATCACAGTGTAAACACACAAACAAATAGTTATAAAACAAACAAACAAGAGTGTACTCAAAATAAATGAAACATTTTGTGGTGCTTTATGGTGTTGGGTGGTTTTGACAGATAGAATGGCTGACCTGGATGGATTTAATGAAGGTCCATAGGAGGGTGCGAATGCCCTCCCCTTTGCTGAGTAGTTTGACCAATCGCAACACTCGAAACAGCCGGAAGAAAGTAATGGAGAGGCCTGACTTTTCTTCTGCTTCCTGTGAGTTGATGAGTCAAAGTCAAGCAAATGAGAATCAGGAGAAAAAGGAAACTAAAACCATTGGGCTGTGCTTCAGCTGTCTGGCCAGCAGGAGGCAGCACACAATAATCAATGTGCGAGCTCATTTTGGTTTACTGTACTATTGGGAACTAAGGCAGAACTACTTGCAATTTATTGCTAAAGCCTTTGTACAAAGAGAGTACCACTTTATTTAATGCTTCCCTATTTAAAAAATTTCATTAAACATTCAGGATATTTAATAAATGTTAGATGTTAAAGTAGCAGCTGGCCAGACTTGTACTGAAGCATTGTCAGGCACCTGTAGAATAAAAGTTCTTAAACAGGAAGAGGAATTAAGACGGAAGAGCATGCTAGCTTAAATCTGGCCATACTTAATTGCACGCATCTGCACAAGCATGGCGTTCTCAACCCCGATTCACTGCATGCGAACTTACAGGGGCCCCAGACCCCTAGTCAAAGGTTGCCTTGAGGTCATAACCTTACCTAACTTGACCTCGCGGGGCCCACGTCATGCAGCAGTGTCAGCGCTACAAACGTGAGGGAGCCAGCGACCCCCTGCACTCACACCCGTGCACACACACACACACTCGCTGCCACGTTTGGGTGACACTTTCCCTCGTTAAAGAAAGAAGAGTTGAATGGCGAAACATAGAAAAAAATTTTAAATGAAGCAAACCCATGGAACATAAAAGCGATTCAAAAACCAAATTAAACTTAAGCCAACTCAAAAGTATGAAATCTAAAGTCCCTTTAAGAAGGAGCGAAGAAATCAGAAGTTATATCGTAAATCATTTTAAAGGAAACTTGATAAAAGAATGTAAGTTGTAGTTATGGTTGATGCCCAGTGGTATCTTACCCCCGCCTCATCCAACTTTGGAGGCTCCGTGGGCTTTAAAATTAAAGAACCGCATTAATGGATCTTGCACACAAAATCTGTTCACCACTAAACCTTTAAACTCACAGACATAATATAGCGATTAACCAAACTGCTTATCAAAAAAATCTAACACAACCTTACTAACAGATAGTAAACAGAATCACCACACAAGGCTACTTAAGTATCTTAACAAAGGGAAATTAGCTGTACGATATGACCAACATTATATCCTGATGTAGAACCATTTCTTATGTTTTTCACATCTTATGCTGTGTAAAATTAACTTATAACTAATTATAATGTATACATTATTATTACATTATATCGTGGTAAGACCACAGCCCCCTATGTTTGGGTAGTTTTGAATTAATGAGGTTTAAATTGATCAAGCAATGATTAACATCTTTACATATTTTTTAGCTGTAAAGTTGGCACTTCTAAATATCTAAATGTAAAACTGAAGCGTGTGTGAGTTAAAACTGCATTTAAGTAGAATGTGTGTATTAGCAGTTAGCTAGATAGATAGCTAACTTGGGTTAGTTCCCTTGTTTAATCTTGTCTGGTCATTCATACAAGATCATTCTCCTGTTTGGAATGACCATATTATATCTGGCTATCATTCAGTGCTGTTTTAGCTTCTTTTTTTCAGATCATTAAACTTGTTACTGCATTTGCGATTCATCAGTCATCCAAGTAACTGATTCAAGTTTGCAATGCTTTAAATGTCGTCCAAATGATGAAAAAAAAATTACATAAAATGTTCATCATTTTGTGTTTTGTGATGAAATAAATAAAAATAAACAGATAAACAATTTTGTCATCATAAGATATATATTGTCATATCGCACAGCACCACAAGTAATCATTCAACAAAAAAAATCAACCTCTTTATACTATGTTGCAAAAAATATATAAAATGACTGCAGAAAAACTTAGACCTGTCTATATAACCTTAATCTATCCACATACACTGCTCTAAATTACATACAAGACTTGAGGCACCAACGTGACAGACTATACACACTGTAGCAGCAGGGGAATGTGACACTCTAGGCAACATACTGAACTTCTGAGATCTTATGAGTTCAACCAAAATGCCGACAAGACAGTATGTGGATTGCATGTGCAGACATCTTAACAGCTCCACAAATTAATAAACATCCCTACCCAAGTCTGATCAAAGAGTGGCAACACAAACTATTTCTGCACATATAGCTTTGTAATCAGAATGTAATGGTGCTGCCTGTAAAGCCAGCTCCCTTACACTCTGTGCTGTTAATGGCACATTGAAGTGCCTTCAACAGGTAAAACATGATGACCAGTAATGTGATGACTGATTCTGAAACCAGAACAAAATTCACACATAACACCTAGGAAACAAGAGGCAAACACATCTTAAATCCTAAGCTACACACTTGCATAAAATGTGTCAGGACATGTTGCAGGACAGAATTCTGATTTAAAGATAATTTTCATGTCCCAAAATGGAGGCAAGTACTGAGCACAGCCTGCCGACCCCAACAGCAACCAATCTATCAAATGTGCTTATGACAACACAGCAGCCACTTCTGATGATGATGATGCATTAACATGACTGAAACCATAAACAAAGTTGTATGTCCCCTTGTCTCTAAGCAATCCATACACACACACACACACACACACACACACACACACACACAATCACACACACACAATCACACACACAATCACACACAGACACACACAATCTCATACACACACACACACACACACACACACACACACACACACACACACACACACACACTCACAGAAGACCACAAACTCACATACAAGCAAACAAAGAAAAGAGTCTCTTAAGAACATGAAACACAGGGAAGTGCGTTCTTTAGTAAGAGGGAAAAAAACAGGCTCCAGACAGACAAGGCCGTTCTCAACGCTACATTACTAAACCCTCATCTGTTGCACAGAGGATGCACTGTGTTCAAGTCATGAGGTGAAAAATGGAGATACCCGTCGCTGCAGAAGCAAAAGTCCAGGGGGTGGAGCTGGATCTTAGATCCAACTCCTCCCACCATCATGTTTTCATTGGTCTGAAGTAATTGCACTACGCAGAGTTGTATCAGATCAACCATTCCAAATCACCGTTGTCGTGATTTGGAATGGTTATTTGGAATAGCCTAAATTGCTATTCTTATTTACTTACATGCCGTTCATTTGTGAACAATCACAAATGTGAAAGTAGATTAATAATAAACCAATTTTCATCTCGCTAATGCTAGTAACTAGTTTCCTTTGGTGATTATACTAAATCTGACTATTTCTGTTTGCATGAACAACCACTGTTAAGTTTATCTAATCTAGGTGTCTAAGTAGGCCTAAGTGACGGTAAAAACTGATGTTAGAAGACGAGCGGTTAGCTAAACAGAATACAGATGTATTAAAATACTTATGTATGTTGTGTTCTTCATATTGGACATAAACTGTTAAATTAATTTGTGTTTGCTGTAGTTACTTAAAATTTGTAATGGTTGTGCTGTTTGGTACCGCATGGACACGTCGAGGGGGATTGTTATTCAGTAGTGCGTGCATGTAACAGCCATGATCCTCATTAACCAGTTCACTGAAAAACTTCACAACTAATATAGGCCTAATGCTATTTATATTTTTCCATCCATCTATAGATGTATATCACGGTTTTGAAAATAGGACAGACAATTGTGCAGTGCACCACTTGTTGCAGTAAATACCACTGTCCATTCTGCACACCTGAAGTGTACCGTCCTAACGAAAAAAGTAATTTTTATTAAAGGTAAAAAAAATTTTAATAGTACATATTTAAGAAATGTACTGTACTTTATTATGTTGGCAATCACAGATCATTATTCCTGTCCACTTTTACGTTTTCATGTAAACTTAAAAAAAATGTGTATTGTGTTATTTAAATAACATTCAAAGAACATTTTGATCTTTAAACGGTAAAAGGGGTGAATTTATTGGATTTCTATTTCCTGGTCGGAAAACGTAAGTGACACGTAGGAGGAGTTTGATTAGATGCAGCTCCGCCCACCCCCTGGACCGACCAAAAGAAACTATGGACGGTGGGAGGAGTTGGATCTAGACCCCCTGGACTTTTGATTCTGCAGCGACGGGTACTTGGAAAAATGAGCAAAAATGATCAAACGAATAAACTGTCCTGAACCTGCTTGTCATAACCTGCAGAAGCATGCGCATAGCACTGCTGAACAGCAGACAGGCATCGTGACCCACTACCTCCCCCTCTCCGTACACACACATACACACACACACGCACACGTTAGCATGCAGGCACATTCCCCATCATTCACGCAGGAGGAGGATAAGGAGGTGGGTTTCTCAGAGACACTGTAGGCTCCTCATGCACGTTGCATTGAGCCCTGCATCAGAGACCCTCCAGACACTATCACAGTCCAGTGCAAGGACACAGGCCGACAGAGGGACAAGTAAGGGAACAAAAGACAGAAAGCCTAGAGAGAGAGAGGGAAGGGAAGAGAGGGAGAGAAGACATACGTGCAAAAAAATAATTTGGGAAGTCAAAGAGAAAGAAGCAAGAGAAACCTGAGAGAAAGCCACAGAAAGAGAGAAAGAATAAGACAGGTGGGAGGAGAAAAGTGGGAAGAATCAGGTGGGAGGAGTCTGGTGGGAGGAGTCAGGTGGGAGCAGACAGGTGGGAGGAGACGGGTAGGAGAAGTCAGGTGGGAGGAGACAGGTGGAAGGAGACAGGTAGTAGGAGTCAGGTGGGAGGAGACAGTAGGAAGAGGAACACGAGACATGCTGCCTGGCTGAATGCTACACACCTTCTCTACCCATGATCCCTTTCTCTCTCATCTGAGCTCTAAAAGCTCACTGGAGGAAGGCAGAACAGAAACAGACAATCACACGGCGCACTACACACTCATCAGCAGACACAAGCCCCCGTCCTTTACAGACTGGAGAACCCAGAACCCAAGTTAAACCAGTACAGATCCACGAGCTATTTCTTGGTTTTAGGCGCTCTAGTAGGAATCCTGATTTGGCCTAGGTATGGGTCCGCTCACTGACAAGCTTATTTACATATATTAAGGTTTCTAGGTTGTGACTTGACACAGCAAAGTTAGTGGGTGAAATTTTGAGGGAGAAACAAATTACATCACGTATGAATACAATGTTAAATGTGCTTTTGTGTGCACAGAATATTATTATTAGTTAGCTAGGTGATCTTGGATCTTAGAAAAGATCTTGGAAAAAAAATCTACTGAAAACCAAAACATAGCACAGAGGTGTTTTTTGGGCAGAAAAAAATCGCTCTTTGTTTAAGAACTACGGAGCTTTAAGGTAATAAAGTAATAATGTCAGCACTGTGGATAAAATAAAATAAAATATACACATCTTATTGCTTTTGTCCTTGATATGGTTTTGAATAACCCACAACGTTTACTCATTCTTCATTGTTATGCTGTCGTCATCGTCACAGTGACGCTGTTAGCACCAGCTTTATTCATTTAGACATGCTCTCAGGATTCATTTCTTACTACGAGTGTTAAACAGCCTGTAAAGACATTGCCCTGTATTTTGCAAACTTATGTAGAAACACCCCAATTTGCATATGCATTAATGAAAAACACTTGCATATTTTACTCATTTGAAATATACATTGCTTTGTACATCCTCTTAGTTGATCAGGCTGTGTATGATTTTTGTGGATTTGATGAAGTTTGTTCATGTTTTTATATGTACAGACCTTAAATAAACAGGACCTATGTGTGCTAAGCTAAGTGCTTAGGGTTCCTCTGTGCATTCTGTCTGATTAAGAGTCTGATGACTGTCTGATCATCCGGTCACTCCTTATCCTGTGGAGATTATATCTATTCAGTGTGCTCCCTGGGTCTGTCTGGATAGTTCCATTTTCTTTCTGTAGTTAAAGCAGAGTATACGTGTTTTGTGTGACTAACTGGACAGTCGCCTATTCCCTTTGTCACATCAGTTCTGAGCTCCACGGCCAATCTGTCTGGAGATGGAAGGGGTAGAGGTACGGGAAGAGAAAAGGGACAGACTTCACAACCAGCATGACAGGGACTAACCATGACAGGCTTGGGGCCAAACAGCAACTGCAGGACATAAACTGATGTTAGCATGGAGTACTAATGCTAGCATGTGGTACTAATGTTACATTTTCTAACATGCAAAGGGGAATGGGCAAACACCACTATAACATATATGATGAACAGCACACTTACCCATGAGTGGGGATCAGAAAACATAGATATAGCTAGTACTAGATCAGATAATGTGGCCAGAAATAATGTTTATAACTGCTGTTTTAGATCTAGTAGGGTTATATCTATGATTATGTTACGACAGCAAGGAATAAATAAAGTAAGAAAAAATGATGTGCTTCTCAAGGCCTTTAACATTTAAAAATAATGTATACAAAGTGTGTGTGTGTGTGTGTGTGTGTGTGTGTGTGTGTGTGTGTGTGTGTGTGTGTGTGTGCATGTGTGTGTGTGTGTGTGTGTGTGTGTGTGTGTGTGTGTGTGTGTGTGTATTTGTGGGTTTTAACTAAAGCACTAGTATTATGCATCAATGATGAGCCAATTAAGATTCAGGTCCTTGTGAAACAAATATATGTTGCATAACTATATAGACAGAGACAGAGACAGAGACAGAAAATGCAGAAACACAGGAACATTTACACATAGACAAAAGACATATGCAACACACACACACACACACACACATACACACACACACACACACACGCAAACACACACATGATCATACATACTTACACCAACGCAAGGCTGAACCATGCGGAACCACAGTCATACACATCTACATAGGGACACAGACTAACACAGATATACCATAGAGACCCAACAAACAATGCACATATATTGTGCAAACATGTATACAGCCACATATATATGAAACAAACACCTACAGGGACATATACAACACGTGGTCACTGACAAATGACAACTCCAGAAAGACAGCTTGGCAGTTTAGACAGCTGTGCATAGAGCATGTGTGTGTGTGTGTGTGTGTGTGTGTGTGTGTGTGTGTGTGTGTGTGTGTGTGTGTGTGTGTGTGTGTGTGTGTGTGTGAATGTATTCTGTAAACATTTGTATTGACAGACACAACTCAGCAGCAAACACCATCAGCAACACAGAGGGAAGCTGCTTATGTATGGAATAGCCCGCCCCTCCACATCATGGTGCAGAAGGAACCTCAGGCACCAGCCCCACAGAAATGGCCTTTGGGCTCTAACATATCACAAACAATTCTCCAATTTGGTTCATGATCTCAATTGGTCCGTACTTTCCTAGAATTACCGCTTTCCACTCGCAAACCAAAACCCAAAATGTGAGTCCAAATTTCATAATGAACATCATGAACATGGTGCTGGAAAGTGCTGGAATATTCCATTCACAATCATGAATTGTTTTTTTTTAATCATTTTTCAGTACTCAGTTGGGGATTTTTGATACTGGATAAGTTTCAGTACAGTAAAGCTGAAGAAGAGCCCCGAGCTTTACTGTCCTCACGCCATATCAGCAAACAGAGACCTTCATGTGATGTCCACAGCCTGGGTGCCAGTGTTAAAGTGATCCACACCTAAACTTGATAAAGCCGGACTTGAGTTCTAGAATATTAATTCAAGACTGCACACGATGTGTCAAACCTCTAGAGCTTTAGTCCAGATTTGTTAAGCCAAACAGGACATGTTGAAGGTGTGAGAGCTGGACAACCAAGCTGAGACATTACCTGGATTCATGTAGATCAGAGAATCCCAAACATCTTGCATTTGCTGATCTTCAAGTTGTATGCATAACAACTTATTCCAGTTGTTTTTGTTTGCAACAGCCAGCTAGCCAAATCAGCCAGCTAGTGAACTTCAGGATCAGCCAAAATGTGGGTGTTACAGTTTCATAGCTCTGATCTACATGAACATGAGAGTTATGCTTCCCCACTGAGAGAACTTCAACCTCACAAACGTTTGGAAATATTTTTAGAGGTGAATGCCATTATAAGGCAGAATGAAACATGAAGACATCTGGCCATATACTTGCCTCTCCTATTTTCTACGGAAACAGAATAAATAAGAATAGGGGTTAGACAAACCACACTGTGGTTTCCCTGGTGCAAACTTGGTAAGCACTGTTGCATGGCAACCATCCCAACCCAAGCAGCCCCTGCTTATCAACATTAGACTTCTGATATGTTAATGTGAGAGGGTTTGGTTTGAACTTGTAGTAACAGAACATAACAGAGCTGAACAATCACAAACAACATCTACCAAATGAAACCTTGCAAAAAAACACTGCGGAAAGAGCAAGATGGCTTTATTTTACTTCTGACTAATGCAAGATAATCTTGACCTGCATTATGACTGACAAGACTGATTCTATTCAGAATTTCTATAAGGTAAAATTCATATGCATACCAGACATAAATGTTTTACGCCTATGGAATATTTAAAAGCAACAGAAGTGCTATCCCAACATGGTTTTCTTGCATGGTTTCTCATCTAATAGAAGCAAGGACTGACATACTTACCTTGAATTCATTGACAGCAATATCTACGATGCTACCCACTACAATTAAGGCATCAAACGCGTTCCAAGCATCAGTGAAATAATGCTGTTAATACAAAAACCAAAACCACAGGGACAAGAGGAAAGAGAAAAAAAGAGAGGAGAAGAGAAGAGGAGAAAAGAAGAGGAAAGAAGAGAAGAGACTCAAAAACAAAGGTTATGGAAGACACAAGGGGGAACATTTAAGAAAAACAGTTAAAGACAAAAATTAGAGCTCAGAAAAGTTTTCAGAAAAGATGATTTTTGAGGAAACGTAATTTCAAAAGGGATTGGTGACTGCTCACGGGGAGCTGTGACACCTGTCAAGCCACAGAGCTGTAACAGACCATTATAGAGCAAAGAGAATTCACACTAAATCAGAGTCAAAGTTGGGAGGCAAGAGAAGGGGTGGAGCCAGGGGCGGAGCTTACTTACATCAATCTCACTGAGCGCAATGTCAACTAAGCTTCCGATCACCACCAGAGCATCAAACCCATTCCACGGGTCTTCAAAATAGCCCTTAGGCAGGCAACATGGGGCAAGTGTGCTGAGTTAGCTATAACTACTACATAATTTACACTGAGAAGTGGGTATCACAATATTGGACAATATTAGTGGCTATTAGGGTTCTGAGTTCAAAATACCATGCATTAAATACTGAAGTATATTAAGATTAACAGTGCCCACTCACACCTACAGAAGTGTCTCCGAAGAAAGAGGCTGTGTTAGTATGGTAACACTATGAGAATCTGTGTCAATACAGTCAGCATGCAGTTATGCATTTTTCATTTTATAAGGAGAGAGAGAGAGAGAGAGAGAGAGAGAGAGAGAGAGAGAGAGAGAGCAAGAGAGAGAGAGAGAGAGAGAGAGAGAGAGAGGGAGTAAAAGAGAGTATAAAGCATGTAAGCACTGCACACCACACTGAATGTCTTACAAGTTTTCTGTCCTTCTTCTTAACAAAAAGCTAGACACAGGGAGAAGCAGATGTACCACTATTATACAATGAATCTTTAAGAAATTATAATTTATTTGCAGACAAGAGGATTAAAAAAATGTTAGCAATGTTTTTATGCTTGTGTTTGCGAAAATGTGTCATGTGAATGAGTGTTTATGGCTAAGTCGTGTAGTACAGTGGTGTTAATGGTGTGTGCATATGTTAATTTAGGTACATTCAGATAACCAACCGTTGGTTTGTAGGCGATTAGTTTGATGACCATCTCCACAGTAAAGACTGCAGTGAATATCATGTTCAAGACGTCCATCACATGGCTAAATGCCTCGGACTGCTCGAAGTGCTGGGGAGGGGGTGGGGGAGAGAGGAGGTCTCAGAAGTGTGCCTAATGTCAGGATTACTCATAAAGTACAATTATATGATATTATATTATATAAAGTACTATTATCTGCAGCATATTTACACTTAAATATTATACACTTATAAATATAATACACTTATAATTATTTCTCATGTTTTTATGTGCAGCACTTTGTAGTCTCACTTGGAAAAGTGCTATACAAATAAATATTTACTTAATTACTTACTTACTTAGGGAAATATGAGTCAACCAAGCCTGATTCACAAAAATGCCTAAAATATGTGGCTAAGGTTAAGGCTAAGGAACACACACACACACACACACACACACACACACACACACACACACACACACACACACACACACACACACACACACACACACACACAAACCTGCACTGCAAGACAGAGGGTGTTGACAATAATCAGCACCAGCATGATATATTCAAAAGGTGTCGAGTTAACCACTGCCCAGAACTTATACTGGTAAGGATCTGTGGGGATGAAATTCTTGATCGGCTGGGCTTTCAGAGTGTACTCCACGCACTGCCTCTGCAGAGGGCAAAGGAGAGGGACACACTCAGAAAAAAACACACAGTCTACAGCAACAGTCAACAAGCAGCTACACACAAATGCAAATATGGAGTCAGAGAGAGTGAAGACATGTGGGTAATACTGAGGTCCTGATCAGTACAACTCATCACTTCCATGTTCTTTTTCTTTTTTTATCACTCTCTTTCTCTCTCTTTCTCTCTCTCTCTCTCTCTCTCTCACACACACACACACACACACTCACACACACACACACTCTCACACACACACACACACACACACACACACACACACACACACACACACACACACACACCTGGTTCTTGTCCAGCTCACAGTTCTTGTACTCGCTCTCGCCCTGCTCCTGGAATGTCACGATGACGAAACCCACAAAGATGTTCATCATGAAGAAGGCGATGATGATGATGTAGATGATGAAGAAGATGGAGATTTCCACACGGTAGTTGAAGACAGGGCCATGGTTTGCACTGTATGAGTCAATGGCCTCGTAGAGAAGTCTGATGGAGAGAGTGGACACAGTCACAGAGAAGGAGACTGCAGAAAGAGAAGAGGATGATTGGATCCTGCTGCCTGTCAGACACTATGCTCAGGGTTAGTAGATTCTTAGAAGCAAGAAACCCTCATGTACTTGGCTTGTAATCCCTGAGTCCACACACTCCTGTTCAGCAGTCGAAGGATTCTCCTTTATGTTTTATCAAAGTGGTATTTTTAAATCAGGGACTGCTAACAGAGTCAGCCTCCTGAACATATAACATACTGCATGTTTTAGTTTCATTTTTAGAGGCCTCTTTTGGTACCGCACAAAAAATGACCTGCAATGGCCGTGATTTCATTTAATTTAATGCTGTGATTTAAATTAGATTTGCACTCTGCAACCTATAGTGTGTGATAAGAGTGTGTGTAGGTAGTGTGTAGGTGTGTGACTATGTAGGAGTGAGTGGAGGAGGTGTAAAAGGTGTAGAAGTAGAAGATCTAACATGGTTTTGAGTCAGCCAGGTGAGTTCACTTTGCACAGATGGTTGAAGCAAATTCCCTGAGATAATTTTTATTTAACTATCTTGTGGGATTACCTACCTAGTGGGATTACTTTTATATTAAAGTCTTTCCCCTTTCCTAAAATTTCACTTGAGGCCTTTATTTACTTATTGGTGAACATTTGGTTAGCGAAGGATTTATCTGAACTAAGTAATTAGTAAATTAACTACATTAACTTTTTTTTATTTGCATTAAAACAATGTGGGAGTATGTCAGTGCTCAGTGAGTCAGTGAGCAGGGCTGGTGGAGATAACACTAGCAGGAGGAGTGAGGAGGTTTCAGCTGAACGAAGTCGGCAGGGTCTTACTTTGGCCAGCCCTCGAATGTGGAGACAGTGAAGAGGGCCATCATAGCCTTCAGCACGTTGTCAAAGTTGAAGTCGCCATTTTTCCAGATGCGCTTCTGAACCATAGGATTGTTTATGTCTCCATCTTTGAAGCTGATGAAGTTGCCCCTGACAGAAAAGAGGGAAAATCCACTAAAAACACCTGAAGGACAAAAACTGTGACCAAACGTACAGCCTGTGAAGGACATGGCCATATTGTCCCTCAGCTTCTAAAGGATGTGGCGACTGAGATTGACAACTTAAAAATATTTGTTTTGTGTTATTTCTGTGCATGTGCAGGTAGGTCTATACTGAGTGTATATGTAAAACTGTGTATGTGAGTGTGTCTATAAGGAGTGTGTATGCAAGTGTGTATGATTTATGAAACTTACTTGCACTCCTCTGGTGTTACGATGATTTCATCAGTGCAACGAAAAAACTTCCCCTGTGAAGAACGAGCACATATCACGAGTGCATTCTGACATCACATCTGACGATGACATCATATCTGAACATGACACCTTTTTACAAAGGGACCTCAAAATGTCATACACACAAACATTACTTTCTCCCTGTTTTATTCAAATTTTATATTAACAACCAGTGAGTCAGGAGAAAAGGTGATCTGTCAACATGAGCTGACTTAATAGACATAATGCTAACAGCTCTTATTCTGTATTCATGCTGACATTAGCCTTAGCACAATGACATGACTCATGGTGGAAATAGTCTACCTTAAAGAGCTGCACTCCGATACAGGCGAACATGAACTGGAGCAGAGAGGTGACCACTACGATGTTACCGATGGTCTTGATGGCCACGAACACACAGGAGACCACTTTCTGCAGGGGACCAACAGAGGGGAATCAGCAAACAGCAATGTGGGGCAGTGCTGAATATGCAGAGTATCTGAATGCTGAATGCTGACGCACCTTCAGGCCTTTGGCTCTGTTGATGGCTCTGAGAGGTCGTAGCACACGGCACACGCGTAAAATCTTCACCACGGAGATGGCTGAGGAGCTGTTCAGACAGATATGCATATCATACATGTAATACATGACTACTGCACACGCACACGCACACGCACACACACACACACACACACACACACACACACACACACAGATAACACACATCCATACAATATGTAATGATACCAAAACAAGGTATTATTACAACCTTTTTAATCAAGGTTTACAACATGCTTTACAAAATGATACAATCAGAATACGATTAAATGTAAAAACAATTAACTGGAATTAAAGACAAAGTCACTGTTGAAAGAAACACCCAGGTCTTTGGAACAAAACAATATGTGGACAAGATTCTAACTAAGACATTAGTGGCTTTTACAGAGATTTCAGCATAACCAGAACCACAATTCGGCAAGTACATGAGCAGCTTGCAAACCTGGCAACCATGCATTAGTTTGAGAGACTCGGTCCACTTGAACTCACTCTAATACGAAGGATATCAGGGATATGCCCACCACCAGTATGTCCAGCAGATTAAAGGGACTCCTCATGAACGCCCCCTTGTGAAGAATCGCTCCAAACGTCATCATCTGAGAAACAAGCGAGAGACAGATCGCAGACGTTGGGGTCTGTACGAATGACACAATGTAGAAAGAATGCACTCATACTCTCAACACAGACACACACACACACACACACACACACACACACACACACACACACAGATATACATGTATACAATCCTGGATATCACACTTATTAAATGGTGGTGAGCTCAGCACAGGATGTGAAAACCTAAAGCTAAAGAAGAGCTAGAATACACAAAAGCACACAGAAGATGACAGAGCAATTTTGAAATGAGAACCCCACAGGGTCACGTGCACGTGAGCCACTCCCCTCAAACACACAGCACTCTCTTCCTGTGCTGTAAGTGCACTGAGTCCCCAGAGACCTGGTGGCCCCGCAGACCCCTCACAGCCAAGACACTAACGATGACCCCAGAACAAACAATTGTCTCCCAGAAAGAGACAAAGCAGAGAGGAGTCATCTCCAAAGTGCACGTGAAGCTGTGTGAACAGTGTGAGTACTGGCTCGTGGTCACTGACCTATGACCTATGACTTATTTATTTGACATCTAGATGATGGAGACTCATCTTAGGTCAGCACAAATGGGCAAAATGTCTTTGCAAAGAGAGACTGAAGTGACTATGGACATTCCATTCATGATGGACGCAAACTGCGCTGCTGCCCCCTGTGGGCTTGGAAGTTATGCTGTAATAATGCGTGCGTAGCAGAGGGGACGGTATGTGAGCCATGCTCTGAACATGGTTGCTGTTGTCCCCTCATTTATGTGTTTGTGTGTGAGTCAGTCAACTATGGCTGAAGTTCAGGATACAGACGACAACTAGCAATGAAAGCAATAAGAAAGCAAACATATACCAGCATCGTTTTTATTCCTCTTATTTCTCAAAAAGTTGCAGTTTTGCTTTTTCACAAGCTTCTAATTATAATTAATGAATAAATTGTGTGATATTCATTCAGTAATTTGTCTCATGTCCCATCAGAGATGTGGATCCTGGATCCTGAATGACTGAAGGCTAAAAACCTGACAGCTCTTGTATCACAAAACATGAGACAGAATGCATCTTACGGAGATGCAGCGACATGATGGCAAATGTTTACTTTTCTTTTTATGTTTAAGATGTGCAAAGAGAGAGAGAGAAAGTGAGGGAGAGGAAGAGAGAGAAAATAAGTCAGGCCATGTTTATGCTTGTGACACGCAGGAAGATCACATGCAGCATTCAAGAGGTTTTACCTTCAATACAATCTCAGTCGTAAACACAATAGTGAAGACAACATCTGCATAGCCGAGGGCCTGGAATAAACCAGACGATTACAGAATTACTGATCCCAGCACAAGACACACACACCACAGACAAGGTGCTCCGAATTTACCTTCAACATCTCTACAGTAAAGACAGCCGTGAAGGCATAGTCAAAGTAAGCAAGTATCTGCAAAAAGCAATGTACATGTATAACAGAGATTAAAGGCAACAGAAATCTGGAGGAGAAAACACAGAACAATGAAGAACAACAGTTAGAATAAAGATGCAATATGAGTAATATAGATAATAAAAACATAATGTATCAGAAGAGGTGATTACTAAAGCATGTCTAAAAAAATGCAAGATTGTTTAACCTATGTTCATGCAAAAAGATACTCTGAAGTGTATAAAACAAAGAAGAAAGCATCTGATTCAGTGGAAAATGGGATCATGCAGAATTAGATTAATGTAGAAGGAAATAAGGTTGAATCTCCACAATGTATGATTAGATAACAGGGAAGAAGTGGATACATGTGCATTAGAGCAACAAGATTCAGATACTAGGTTTCCAATAATGTCCTGTTAAATAGTACTTAAATGGCTATCTCTGTAGAAACTTAAATTGAAAAAGCATCTTGAATAATTTAATTCAATTGTTAATAAAATTTGTTTGTTTGTTATTTAAATGTGCATTCCTATATTTTATTATTTATAAAATTTTAAATATTTACTGAATTTTTAAACCATTTATTTCCTCACACAGACAGAAGTCGCCATCCACCCCAACAACAAGACCACCTGTCAGTAATGATCCTAACATCAACACCAGAATGGTAAACAATGCTGACTAGCTAGCTTTGCTAGTTAGTAAATTTAGAAGTATATTAGCTACTAGTTATGGGATCAAACTATATACATGTCCTATGATTCGGTGCTGAAGCACATCTGGTAGTCTACAGAGAACATTGTGTTAAAAAATTGCAATGTGTAGGTAAAACACACGCTAGGCACCTGTGTGATTACAAAGGAGCCTAATAGTATTAAAGTCCTGTTACAGTGATGAAATGAACTAAGGTGCAAGTGTGTGTTGTGTGTGCATACAATGTTACGGGGTGACATGCTTCTGACTGGATCCTCCACGGCAAGGGACATGGAGCTGATCATGATGAAGATGAGGATGAAGCCGGTAAAGACTGGATGGTTTATTGTTGCGTGGCAGAAAACACGAATCCTAGAGAAAACACACACACACACACACAGATATACAAGCACACACACACACACACAAAGGTAACCACAGAACAAAATCTTGTTTCAATAGAAGTAGTATTGACATGTTTATAATGTTACATCCTACATCCTGTGCATTAGTGTGTAGGTTTGTGTGTGTATGTGTGTGTGTCTGTGTAAAAATAACTGTGGTTGATGTTTCTGAAGTGAAGTAGTGCTCTATGATCTACACTAACCCTAGTGTGTGCAAGCCATGTATATTAGCATGAGGCACAGCTTGGTGGGATGAAATTTGTGTGTGTGTGTGTGTGTGTGTGTGTGTGTGTGTGTGTGTAGCTGTTTTGTATAGCTATCTTCCTCCTTCATGTGTGCCAGTAATTTTAATAAGCAAGAAATCTTTTGAGTTTCCATGGGTGACATTGCATCTGTTGGGTCAAAGCAAATATCTGTTAATCAGATTAAAAACTTGTGAATACCTTGTGTATTCCTGGATGAACCTGGAAGAACTTGAATGTACATGGATGTATCTGGATGAACTTGGATGTACCTGGATGAACCTGGATGTGCCTGGATGAACCTGGATGTACCTGGATATATCTGGATGTACCTGGATGAACTCGGATGTACCTGGATGAACCTGGATGTACCTGGATTTATCTGGATATACCTGGATGAACTCGGATGTACCTGGATGAAGCTGGATGAATCTGGATGAACCTAGATGTACCAGGATGAACCTGGATGTACCTGGATGTACCTGGATTAACCTGGATTAACTTGGATCTACCTGGATGTACCTGGATGTACCTGGATGGTTTGTGTTTCATCATAATATTTTTGTTTAATTAATAAAATTCAGTTGCAGTCAGGTGTAATGTGATGTGTGGGGTGAGACACGTACGGGTTTGTGTTGCTGAAGAAGAAGAAGGCGCTGGCCTCTGGGATGGGGACGATAGAATCCTGCTTCTTCAGATCACTGATCTTAGGACGAGGCTCTGTCATAACCTCAGGCTCCTCCTCCTCCTCGCATTTTGCTACCAACACACACACACACACACACACACACACACACACACACAGTCAGTAAGCACCAACACATCTACATACACATATATCAGTTAGGGTACACTAACACACACACACACACACACATACACACCTGCTTTCTCCCTTGCATCTTCATCTGCAATCTGACAGTGAGAAAGAAGCAGAAGATCAGATGTTCTGAACACGAGTACTGAACACATGGGTACTGAACACATCCACCACAACACATATGCGCGCCCATAGCAACAACCAAGGATCTTGTTTTACCTTGCGCATTAACTCTTCAGACTCGTTTGCTTCTCTGAAGGGAAAACACACAATAGTGTTCTTCATTCACCCTACATTTATTATTATAAGCATTTAGTATTTTATCAGTTCTAAGTAGTATTAAGTATTTTAGCAAGACTTTACAAAAAGCTGCATACACAGATGTATATATGCACCTGTCGCATATGCACTCGACAGAAAAATATGTGGCTTTGTGTAGGGACGCATCTTGCTCGTCTAATGGGCAATAAAGTGGTTGGTAATAAAATACATAATAAATGATCCTTTCAAAAACGAGTCCAAAGGTGTTTGTTGAGGTGTCCCTTCACACAGGTGTGTGTGTGTGTGTGTGTGTGTGTGTGTGTGTGTGTGTGTGTGTGTGAGTATTTACGGCTTCTTTGCAGGACCACCCCTGGCACCTGCCAGATTGTCCACTGCGATGGCCAAGAAGACATTCAGGAGGATGTCTAAAGCAGATGAGTCAAGGATACGAAACACACAATCAGCACACGGTACACAGGAGCAGATTCCCACGATCAGCAACACTCAGCATGCCCTTCACCATGCTCACCACACCCTTCTACACGCTCACCACACCCTTCTACATTTTTACATTTACATTTATGGCATTTAGTAGACGCTCTTGTCCAGAGCGACTTACAAAGTGCTTTGCATCTGATCACAGAATTCAACCTAGGTAAGTATGGATAGGCCAGAATTCAAGATACCATTGAGTCAGACTACTACTAAACTACAGGAGTCAATGTCATTACCTAGTATTTTGCAAGTTAGACGTTAGCCAAGAAGCACACATAACCATAGACAGACATATAATTTAAGAACAACAGCAAGTGGTATCAGCCAAGTTAGTGCTCTGGTAAGAACTTAACAAACAGGTGGGTCTTCAGTCTATGCTTGAAGATAGCAATAGACTCTGCAGTCCTAGCAGCTAATGGAAGCTCGTTCCACCATCTTGGAGCCAGGATGGAGAATAGTCTGGAGCTTTGTCTTCCATGAGACTTTAAGCATGGAGTTTTGAGTAAAGCCAAGCTTGAGGTTCTGAGTGTTCGCTGTACAGATCGGCTTTTGACCATGGACATCATGTAGGGAGGGGCCAGTCCATTTTTGGCTTTGCAAGCAAGCATCAAGGTTTTATATCTGATGCGTGCTGCTACTGGAAGCCAGTGAAGAGAGTGTAGCAGAGGAGTCACATGTGAGAACTTGGGGAGATTGAAGACCAGCCGTGCTGCGGCATTCTGAATTCTACATGCTCACCACACCCTTCTACATGCTCACCACACCGTTCTACACGCTCACCACACCCTTCACCACACCCTTCTACACACTCACCACACCCTTCTACACGCTCACCACACCGTTCTACATGCTCACCACACCCTTCACCACACCCTTCTACACACTCACCACGCCCTTCTACACTCTCACGACACCCGTCACCACACCCTTTACCATGCTCACCACGCCCTTCACCATGCTCCCCACGCCTTCACCATGCCCTTCACCACGCCCTTTACCACACCCCCCACGCCCTTCATCATGCTCCCCATGCCCTTCACCACGCTCACCATGCCTTTCACCACACCTTCACCATGCTCACCATGCCTTTCACCTCACCCTTCACCATGCTCCCCACACCCTTCATCACGCCCTTCACCATGCTCACCACGCCCTTCACCACGCCCTTCATCACGCTCCCCACGCCCTTCACCATGCTCACCACGCCTTTCACCACACCCTTCACCATGCTCACCACGCCTTTCACCACACCTTTACCATGCTCACCATGCCTTTCACCTCACCCTTCACCATGCTCCCCACACCCTTCATCACGCCCTTCACCATGCTCACCACGCCCTTCACCACGCCCTTCATCACGCTCCCCACGCCCTTCACCATGCTCACCACGCCTTTCACCACACCCTTCACCATGCTCACCACGCCTTTCACCACACCTTCACCATGCTCACCATGCCTTTCACCTCACCCTTCACCATGCTCCCCACACCCTTCACCACGCTCACCACGCCCTTCACCACGCTCCCCACACCCTTCATCACGCCCTTCACCATGCTCACCACGCCCTTCACCACGCTCCCCACACCCTTCACCACGCCCTTCACCACACTCACCACGCCCTTCACCACACCCCCCACGCCCTTCATCACGCTCCCCACGCCCTTCACCATGCTCACCACGCCTTTCACCACACCCTTCACCATGCTCACCACGCCTTTCATCACACCTTCACCATGCTCACCACGCCTTTCACCACGCTCACCCCACCCTTCACCATGCTCACCACGCCTTTTATCACACCCTTCACCATGCTCCCCACACCCTTCACCACGCTCACCACGCCCTTCACCACACCCCCCATGCCCTTCATCACGCTCCCCACGCCCTTCACCATGCTCCCCACGCCTGCACCACGCCCTTCACCACACTCCCCATGCCTTCACCACACTTCCCATGCCCTTCACCACACTCACCATGCCTTTCATCACACCCTTCACCATGCTAACCACGCCCTTCACCACACCCTTCACACCCTTCATCACACTCACCACACCCTTCACCACGCCCATCACCACCACGCTCACCACACTCACCACGCCCTTCACCACGCTCACCACGCCCTTCACCACACCCCCCACGCCCTTCATCACGCTCCCCACGCCCTTCACCACGCTCACCACGCCTTTCACCACACCCCCCACTCCCTTCATCACGCTCCCCACACCTTCACCTCGCCCTTCACCACACCCTTCACCGCACTTACCACGCCCCTCATCACACCCTTCATCATGCTCACCACGCCCTTCATCACACTCACCACACCCTTCACCACGCCCATCACCACCACACTCACCATGCCCTTCACCACACTATTCTACATTCTCACCGCACCCTTCACCACACTCCCCATGCCCCATGTTCCAAGCAGTGCTGCAGTGATCAGGAAGAGGGCGCTGTAACTTAGGCGCAGCACAACACATCAGCATTCTACAGCCGTGTGATGCTATTACTTTTATTGTATATTATTACTATCATAAATTATGATAATACTATAGAATTGTAGTTATTTTTAATTATAAACTAGTTAGTTCATTAATTAACCCTCCCTCTTTTAAATTAGACCGCTTTACCCAAAATCTGAATTCTGTAAGAAGCACAAAACAGTTGGCTGGTGATATGGAAACAGGTGCACCAGAAGTGGATACAGTTTCCACAAATGAAGAGGATGACGAAGTACATGCAGACAATCATCCCCGATGATGAAGGCCCTCCAAACGCCATGATCCCATCATACATTACTTCATTCCAATCTTCACCTGTCAGAATCTGAGATAAGAGACACACACACACACACATAAAATTACATTAATTTATGCATAACATAATGCATTAACATAATGCATTACACAGCATGCATTACATTTCCACAGCATTTATTTATAACATGGTTCTGTACAGCACACTCCTCTGCAACACATACAATGCAACACACATTCACACAGACACACACACACACACAAACACACACACACACACACACACACACACACACACACACCGCACACACACACACATACGTGCACACACACACACACACACACACACACACGCCGCACACACACACACGCACACACACACGTGCACACATACGCGCGCACACACACACACACACACACACACACACACATACACACACACCTGAAACACAGTGAGCAAAGCCTGTGGAAAGTTGTCAAAGCTGCTCCTATTTTTCTCAGTCGCGTCAAAGTTGAACTTGCCACCAAACACCTGCATCCCCAGGAGACTGAAGATGAGGATGAAGAGGAAGAGGAGAAGTAGCAGAGAGAAGATGGACTTCACCGAGTTCAGCAGGGACATCACCAGATTGCTGAGGGACTCCCAGTGCCTGAAGACAACAGGAGAATCATCAGAGGTTCCTGATTCTGCTCCCAAGTGCAGACACGTCCCTCTAGTGTGGATGTGTTCTGTTTACAGTTTTTTACGACTGCGAACATGTGTTTGTCCAATCTGTAGTCACATTTTCAAAACTCTAAACACAGTGAACACAACATTAGTCTTCAGTGGCTATACAAGTCATACAATCCATGTTGTTTTTGCACAAATTGCAGTCATTTAAAAAGTTTCTATATTGCTTACATTTTCTATACACACAAGTTTATCCAATAACAAAATTCTGGATAATTTTTGTCTTATTTACAAATGCTTGTACACAGCATGTCAAAAATGAAAATCTAAGGTTCAAAACCTTAAATATTGTATAAAATATTCTGCAAAAAGTTCTGCAAAAACAAAGGCAGCTGAAAAGCTATTACGGTAATACACATTTTTTGCACATCAATGAAATAAAATGAAGTACAGTAATATATCGGGTCAGAGAGGAACAAATATAACTATTTGTCCTGCAATCTCAAGTGCTGGTTTGGTCGTTCACAAATGCCAGATTGGTCTCTATAACAGTGACCTCCTTCTTTCGTTTTT
Organism: Brachyhypopomus gauderio; assembly: GCF_052324685.1. Lineage (NCBI taxonomy): Eukaryota > Metazoa > Chordata > Actinopteri > Gymnotiformes > Hypopomidae > Brachyhypopomus > Brachyhypopomus gauderio. The sequence continues at coordinate 22,075,900 of NC_135211.1, read as the reverse complement.
GAATGAACTCTACAAACAACTGTTTCCAGAAGCAGAAAGGGAACAGGTGGGAGGAAACATGAGGACATTTGTGATTTGTGTCATTCTCATGTCATCACAAACTGGTTTATAGACCATCCAAAAAATGATGTCCCTTTTCAACTCGCCTTTCATCAAACCCACTGAGGAACTTTTTTCAGTCTGGAGGTGGAAGGTGTATGATCATCGGCCACATGACCAAATGTCCCTGCTGGATGCAATGAATCCCGGCTGCAGAGATATTTCAGCTGAAGACTGCCAGGAGTGAATAAGGCATAACAAGCTTTTCTATCCCAGGTGCATGTCAAGGGCCAACATCAGATGTGATGTGGATGAAAACATGTGTCCAACTGCTGAAGTTCAGTTTTGTATCTTGTTTTTTGCCCCTTGTGTGGATTTTTTTTAAATATGTATTTTTACACATATGGGACTATGACTAATTATGTTCACAATTACGGTAATTATTTTTTGGGTTAGGCTTCAATTTACAGTAATGTCCCTAATACAGTCAAATATAACCTTTACTGCAAAACTGTTACAGACTCATTTTTTGTCTAATCTACATTCTATTCAGTACGTTACAGTAAATATCACTCATTGTGTAGACAGTATGTTGCCAAAAATGTACACACTAAAAAAAAAATCTGAATAAAATATTACATGTAATACTGTTTCTGTAATGCCTTCAACTGTTAGTTTTTTGACAGTGGTTATGCAGTGATTGACCTTATGTTCCTCTTAAATAGAGCATCTGTAAAATGTAAAATGTAAATGTAAATAAAATGTAAAATGTAAATGTAAAATTTTTTTTTTTTTTATCGTCTTGTGACCGGAGGGTTGTGGGTTTGGCCTGAGGCCTTGACTGAGGTGCCCTTGAGCAAGGCACCTAACCCCAACTGCTCCCCGGGTGCTGGACTAGGGCTGCCCACCGCTCTGGGCACATGTGCACCACAGCCCCCTAGTAATCACTAGTGTGTGGGTATGTGTTCTAATTGAACACATGGGTAAAAAGCGGAGAACAAATTTCGATTGTGGTGAAAATTCACAATTGACAAATATGGCACATTTACATTTTACATTTACTTGGCTATTTGTATGAGGTAAATGTGTTGCTGTGTTTAGAGTTTTGAAAATGTATCTCAAGTATTGGGAAATGCACGTTAGCAGTTGTAAAAAACTGTAATGTACAACTCCGATTTCTAAACAAGTCCTGTGTAATCACATAAAAACCTATTAAACAAATCTTAGTATACTGCTACAAAAATGGCACTTATTCTGCATTACTTATGTCAGGGAATGATTGTAAAGGTTTCATGAAACCGAAGAAGTGTTACTTATGAGAGTATTTTTTACCTTACAGTTCACACTCTTTTAATGAGAAACATCTGTGAGGCTTATTCCTCAATAAATCTTTTCTTATCTGACTTCTACACATTTCCTCTAAATACAGGACTGCTCTGTAGTCTTACCAGTGCTGTAAACAGCAGAATGTCTCTATTCACATGCCTCACATCTTACCGCGTGACTTTAAAGATCCGCAGAAGCCGGACGCAGCGGAACACAGAGATGCCCAGCGGAGACATGATCTGCATCTCCACCAGGACGGTTTCTGTAATACCGCCGCACACCACAAACGTATCGAAACGGTTGAAGAGTGAGACGAAGTAGGCAGACAGCCCAAGGCTGTACATCTTCACCAGCATCTCCAGCGTGAAGAGAGACAGCAGCACCTTATTAACCACCTCTGCCAGAAGACCAGTTACAGGGGGAAAGAGGGAGGGAGGGAGATGACTTTTGAGGTAATTGATCAGACATTGGAAGCAGTCAGACTTTGCAACCAATCAAATCATCATAGACACTGAAATTAGTCAAGGAAAGTGATAAATATGAAAATCAGTAAAAAAAAATAATCCTACAACAAACAAACACGATAGCCTAATCAAAGTGCAGTGAGTGTGTACTTTCACCCTTTCACCTGGGTTCTGTGTGTGTCTGTGGTCTTACCCTGTACTTGTGTGAGCCAGTAAGGTTGTTCGTGGTGCTCAGATGAGATGGTGAGAGTGTTTAGGAACACTAGCAAGATCACCAGCCAATAAAAAGGCACAGATTTGACCGTCAAGCGGCACCTCCTACGGACGAGCCTGTTCCACCGCTGGATGGCCTGGCTGCGGTAGGGAGGGGACAGGAAATGACATCAGAACAAAGGAAAGGATGTGGCGATCAAAACTCACACAGAGAGGTAAAAGGCAAGTGCCAGCACACACACTGCTCATTAGTTCTGTGCATGCACAAGGAAGGAATGAGGTTTTAGATTCGATGTTAGAAGTAGATTTTAGTGCACTGGGGTTTTGGGGAATGTTTACAGGTAGAAGCAGCATTATTGAGGAGGGGAAGAGCAGAGGCTACAGCTCAGGGAGCAAGGTTACTAACCTACATGATGTGTTTGAAATTTTCTCACTGAAAAGTAAATAAACAATAAATGTTTAAGCAAAAGCAAGTCTGTCATTCTGATGAAGTAAAAGAAAACACAAGATGTGTTTACAGTTACAGCTCTGCTATTGTTTTATTTCTGTTGAGGTGTGTGTGTGAGTGTACACGTTGGCGTATATCTGGTTGTGTGTCACAAGTGATGCAATTTGCGCATGTGTTTGTGTGTTTTTGTCTGCATTAGCCATATCCACAGTCAGCTGGTGAAGGACAGTCCTCCAAATGTGGGTGATAAGAAGGCATAAGCTCAGGGCTTTGTAGTCTTCAATATGCGCTGCAGTCCAACAGCAGGGGGCACAGTTGAGTGTGAGCGCTACAGGCACTACTAGCTCCAGACAAAGGATTCCACACAGCACATGGAGAGCGGGAAAAGCAGTGTCTCAAGCCTGCTCTCCATCGCTGTGTGTGTGTGTGTGTCATGAACATTAGAGTTCTGATGGATCTAATGATGTGACTAGGCACTAGGCAACAAAATATCATAAGATTCCCCTTATAAAGAGCTTGTGAATATTTAAAAAATTAATTCATTGTTGGTTAATAATTAGGTCATAAATACTTTCTATCATTATCAAAAAGAAGGTTTAACACATTAATAGCATTAAAAAACACACATTATAAAAGAACAACAGTGACCTTTTGACCCAGAAATTGTGTTCTTGTGTTCTTTTATGTCAATATGTGAAAAATTATCATTTCTGAAAGTTATCGTGTAATTAGCAATTTTCTGTACAACAGGCCTATAGCTGGCTGATATGTTGGTGACTTGATGGAGAATTATGCAGAAAGGTTTGAGGATTATCGTTAATGAACGCTTACAGTGATGAAGTAATGAAGCAACATGCAACATGACCTTTTCTTTATGTTTCACTGCTTATTAATGACTTTTCCATGCATATACATTTGGGTGTCTAAAGTGTCTACCAGCCCTAAAAAAATAAAATAAGTCAACCCAACACGGTTTTTAAAACCTCTTTGTGGACTGTGCTGAGAATCTGTCAGAGAATATGTCAGAGAATCTGGGATTCATCGAGCTGCTTGGATGTAGCTCTTCTTGCTACGACACTCCAAGCTCATCAGAACTTTTAACACCCACCCACAGCATCAGATTCACCTCTGCACAAGTACTGGAGCTGCACCGGACCCATACGCTTTATGCCAAAGCTGAGCACATGAAATGCTCTACTGTCGGCTGCACAGATCAGCACAAATCTCTACATTAACCCCAGAGGACAGAAGAACTGAATAAACATTTCGGGTGGCAACATCCAAGCAACATTTTGTAAAAACCTGTTTGTGTGTACAAATCCTGTTTGTGTGTGCAAAAACCTCTTTGTGTGTGCTTTGCCTGAGTGCTTTTCCATCCTGGGTCAGTAGAACGCTGGGCTACCAAACAAACCTTTTTTCAAAGAAGGGTGAGTTCATGGCACACTAGGGGAAAGTAAGTATTTCAAAAATAGACTATATGTGACAAATGTCTGGATGCAATAAGCTTTACAATATTTTCTTTGTCTTTGTAAAGCACTTTGAGAATTGCCCCTGTGTATCCAAAGTGCGATACAAATGCCCTGCCTTGTCATTGTGGAGAAGGCCGCCTGAGTCACCTCCTTCAGCTCATGCAGGCAGGACCACGTACAAATGCCACACCAGGTTCTTTATGATGTAGACACCAAATGCCTTATCACATGGACCATGTCAGTGGATGTGCAGGCCTCCAGCACTGGAGCTTGGTAGGTGACCTGCACTGACTGAAACCCACTAAACATGTTTCAGAAATGTGCTACACCAGAGCAGGCAAGAACACGCACCCTGCCCTTCAGACTGCTCCATCCACCCAGGGGCAGAACGTGTGTGTTCAGCACTCGCCTGTATAGCCAGTCATGACAGACACACCATCAGCGTTAACCAGTGGAAGTGGACTCCGCTGAACCCTACTTAGCAAGAGGTGATCTTAGGACACAATGGACTGTCTTAAGCCAACTGTGTGTGTGCATACGTTTGTGTGTATGTGGGTGTATGTGTGTGTGTGTGTGTGTGTGTGTGTGTGTGTGTGCACGCGCGTGCATGTGTGTGCGTGTGTTTTTGTGTGTGGGGTGTGTGTGTATGTTTGTGTTTTTGTGTGTGTATGTGTGTGTGTGTGTGTGGGTGTTTACCACAGAGGTCCGCAGCATATTGGCTGTTCCTCCTCTTCCTCATTCTCCATGGAATTTTCATTCCCTGGACATTTCATTGCAACATCACACAGTTCATGTTAGACATGCAACCAAAGCGCACACACACACACACACACACACACACACACACAAACATATATCCCAGGCACCTGTCTTCTCTCCAACCACCAAACATTATTAGTGTCCAAGACCAAAAATGCTCTTCCTGGATTCTTCAGGATTGATGAGGCTCAACAGCTCTGCTCCAAGTCTAGTTAAGTATCTAATGTGTATAATCAAAGATGTCCAGGAGCAGTGACCAGTGGCCGAGTCTATAAATATCAACAGTACTGAGTAATTAGATTAAAACAGTGCAAAACTAAGCACTACAGCGCAATTAAGACATTTACAGAGCATTTGCAAAATTGTAAATTCATTTCACAAAATAACTCACTCAACTTACAGCACCCAAAGTGGATTTGAGCATGCAACACACTGTCATAAATGGTGGAACAATATTCCATCATAAATTCTAAGGAAAGAAATTTGGCTTTTCCTGAACTTTTAGTGTGAAGGGTGTACTTGTTTTATCAAAGTTGTTTATGAGGCGATTGGAAGGTTGTGGGGGATATGCACTGTGGTGGAGTGCGATATGAATGTGATGAAAACATGCAACGCAAGGCAAACTGATCGAAGGAACACACACACACGCGCGCACACACACACACACACACACACACACACGCACGCCCGTGAGGAGCAGCTTTACCAGGACCGCCGGCCTTTTTCTTCTTCTTGAAGGCGCCAATGAGACCTCCTGCACCCGTCCCGAGGGGAGTGGAGTGGCGGGTTGCGTGTGCATGCAGTGCGTTAGCGGAGCGACATCACAGGGGCGAGAAACCCAGCAGCTATGTAAGCAAGGACCCTGAACGGACACCATCCCGCCCACATCCACCCCACCCTGCCCAGTCCCTCCTCATCCTAACCCAGCAGAGCTCCCACACCCCTCCCCCCACCTCCACACGCACCTGCGCCAGGTGTCGAGAGTTGTTTACCTGGATCAGGTGTGTCAGAAGGTGGAGCACATCAAAATAAAAGGGAAAGAAATGTGGAGAGGCTGGTGCAGGGCACACATGAACAACAACAACTATTGTAGCATTAGTGACAACAACAATGAAAACAATAAACAACATCAACACTGGCTGGAGGTCAAGGCTGGATTGATCAGAGGATGGACAGACGTGTAGTGTGAGTGAGAAACATTACAGCGATGCATATATGAGAATGAAAGTCCCCATGAACATGCACACTGCAGACACTGATGATGGAGGCTGTGTAAATTTGGGAATATTCTAGAACATTCTCCCAGCCTGCAGGGCATGTCCAACTTTGTTTTTGAGCTTTCTGCAGTTTTGGCCACATGACATTCTCCATAACAATGAGAGGGTATGTTTTTGAAGTGCTCACTGAATAGAGTCCGCTTGGACTAAAAAAGGCCTTCACTAATGCTTAACATGCTTTGGCTAGAGCAGTGGTTCCCAAAGTGGGGGGCATGCCCCTAGGTGGCACTTTTTACTTTTTACTTTTGGAAGTAAAACATGTGCACGTGTCAATATGGGGGGGTGTAGGGGGGGCGCAAAAATATTCTCATATTTAGTATTTGGGAATGGCTGTGGGCATGGCTGTGGGCATCTCTAAGACCACACCGGGTCGTGTTGTGTGTACGTGTGTGTCTGGAAGCTGTCTCACAATCTCCACTACGTGTGCACTAAATCTGTCTTCTGCTTGCCAAGACGTGTCTGGAAGTTGTTTCACAATCTCCACAGAGTGTGCACTAAATCTGTATTCTGCTAGCCTAGACCTCTGACAGAGGAGATGTGGATTATCTTCCCCACTCTGTGGACCATGCACAAGTTCTGCCCAGCAGCTCCCACTCTGAGCCTTCCAGACACACACGTGTGGTCCACTCGGCCGTGGTTCAGGGGATCAGTAACATGACATCAGTTACCTATTTATACTTGTTCCTGAGTGGTTCATTGCTGCATTTGAAACATCACTCTCATGTTGTGCACATGTGCTGCTAGCAGGCATCTGTTTCAAGCCTACAGAGGCTACAGAACACAGCAGCTAGTGTGCTAGCACATGCAAGATGACACAGCACACAGCGTTGATTTGTAAGCAGTTGCAATTGTAACCTTTTTGCATTTTATTGCCCCTCTTTAGCTCAGTAGTATAACGACGCTCGGACACATCGAGGGCCCTCTACTAATTTTTTTCTGGAAAACACTTTGCAAAATGCATGAAATTTGACATAAATTGTTTATTTTTCCTCTTCATTATAATTATTATTAGTGGTGATGGAATACATACGTCTGAATATCCTTGCTTACTTAAACAATATTGGGATGTACACTGAAATCACAAAATCTGCTGGTAGCATTATTAATTATGAATTCAAAAATCCCCACTCAAATTCTCAGTGTCTCTAACTACAAGATCATCACTTAGTTGCATGGCAACCGGCTATGAACGTAGGCCATTCATGCTGAGGCTGGTGTGGGGGCAAAGGGGTAAGATCATTCCCAGTGGGAATGGCAGCAGGGGGAAATGCAGAGAGTGGGACTGCTGTAATGGGGGCTCACATTTTTGAAGTCTCACGTTTCTGGGGGCTCACATTTTTGAAGGATCACTTTTCTGGGGGCTCACATTTTTGAAGGCTCGTATTTCTGGAAACTCACGTTTCTGATTGCCCTGGCACAGGCCGGCCATGTTCTCGGGGTCAATGTCCTCTGCCTGCATGATCCAGTCCAGGTAGCCCTGCAGGTCATCGTCCATCTGCTGCTGCTCACGGACTTTCTGGAAGTTTCCGCGAAACTTCGCCTTCTCTCCCTCTTTAGAGAACTCACTGTGTCCAGGCAAACACGCAGACACAGGCACAAAGTTACTGGACTATAGTCACTGACAAAAACACACACACACTGAAACGCATGAGTACACACATGCACAAAGATGTATCACCATCTCTTTCTGTGAGATGTCATATCTTTGTTTTTGCCCTATACACAGCAATCCACAAAGTTTTTATTTCCCTTCCTGTTGCTACCAGCAGGTGGCACTCTTACCTTTACTAAAAGGACAGTCTCAACCACCATAGTGGAGATCAAGCACTGAATGCAGCTTTAGGTCCTTCACACAGGCAAATACAACAGGCTGCCAAACCCTAACATGAGTCAGTGCATTACTCTAGTCTGGGGCACAGCTCAATAACTCTAAACAAAGCTGAAGGGTGACAACAGAAGGCAACTAAAAACATCTTTGTATGTGAATATGTCTGCAGTAGCTATTTTTTTGTTTCTCTGCCATATACAGTATGTGTCTGTTTGTGTATGTGTGTGTGTGTGTGTGTGTGTGTGTGTGTGTGTGTGTGTGTGTGTGTGTGTGTGTGTGTGTGTGTGTGTGTGTGTGTGTGGCGTGTCTTGTAAGAGAGTATTAATGTCTCCAGTGGACTTGGGAGCTGTCTCGCAGAGACATCATCGAGACATCATCAGAGAAATGGAAGACAGCAGAGGGGAGGAGAGAATAGGAGAGGGGAAGAGAGGGGAAGAGAGGGGAGGAGATGAGAGGGGAGGGGAGGAGAGGAGAGGAGAGGGAAGGGGAGGAGAGGGAAGGAGATGAGAGGGGAGGGGAGGGGAGGTGAAGAGCAGCGTATTTGTCCTTGCTGCCTCCTCTCCCACTCACTTACCCCTCCTCTCGGTTCTCCTAGGTGATGTTTGCTATTGTCTCATTCAGTTTGATTACTGTAGTGTAAAAGGTGTTGAGGGTATGAATGTGCAGGCTGTGTAATGTTACAGATCCTCTAAAGGGCTCCGTGGTACCTATAGCTCGGCTGCTGTGTGTACCGCTCTGCCCTGGTTCACTGTGTCCTGCATCGGATGGCTAATTCACTTCCTGTCTTTGACCTTCCTCGGTCTAAACCCTGTCTGCCTCTGCCTAATACCATTAGCCTGTTCCCGAGACTCTTCCTTTAAAAGTGTCCTTGATGTGACATGATTGCACATAAAGGAACCACAGACCTGCAAACAGCCCCAATGAAATGCTGTTCTGGAATCAGATCTGCCTCTTTGGAAGCTGATCAAACCAGAGATAAAGGATGTGTCACAGCTGATCTCAGAACAGCAATTCAGCTACATTCTGCAAAATACCATGATCTAGAGTAGACAGACTAGGTTGGCTGTAAACCAATGACTATAAATAACACAGAGATGTAATGTATAGTAATTTAGCTTAGATGATAGAGGCATTTTTTAAATAAGACTAGGTGGTAAATTAGCAATGTAATTTTAAATTGTAATATGCTGTTTTAAACTTTAATCTTTTTGTTGGCACTTCCAGACCACTAATAATGACTTATTAGTATGCTGAAAATGATTTTTTTTAACATTAACTGAGTAGTTTGATAACTATTAATAATATAGTTAATAATATATATTATTATATCATATTAAATATTTTATTAATCATCATTATTAATAATACATATTATAATGATTTTTAAAATTTTATTTAAAATCTTACAGAATGCAGCTTTAAAACTGAAACCTCTGCTATCTATAAGTCACCGCAGTCAACACAGCATGAGGCACACCCTGCCTCCCCCAGAACACACCCCACACACCCTCTTACCCACTGAGCACACCCAGAACACACCCCACACACCCTCTTACCCACTGAGCACACCCAGAACACACCCCACACACACTCTTACCCACTGAGCACACCCAGAACACACCCCACACACCCTCTTACCCACTGAGCACACCCAGAACACACCCCACATGCCCTCTTACCCACTAAGCACACCCAGAACACACCCACATGCCCTCTTACCCACTGAGCACACCCAGAACAAGGTTTAAGACGAAAAAGGAGCCCAGAATGATCAGGGTAACAAAGTAGATCCACGGGGTATCGAAGCCAAGGGCATCGTTCATCTGCAAGGGCCCAGGCAACAGAGTTAGCCCAGAGACACTCTACTACAGGGGGAGAGAAGAGCTTCCCCAAGGTTCACAGTAACCAGAGAGAGAATGAAAGAGAAGTCTAACAAAATGTCCCTGGAGGAGAAAATATAAAGAGATTAGGGAGGGAATTGATATAAGAGAGAGAATGATGTAGAAAAAGTGAGAAAATGTGAAAAGGAGATCTAGAGAAAAAGTAAGAAGAGATAAAATTGTGATAAAAAGAAAGAGAAAAGAGAGAAAAGAGAAACAGAAGGCAGGGGAGAAAAGAGAGAGAAACACAAGGGAGGGGGGAGAAAGAGAACTTCTCACCCACTCAGCACTCCCAGGACAAGGTTCAGGACAAAGAAAGAGCCAAAGATCACCAAGGTGACGAAGTAAAGCCATGGCAACTCCATCCCCATCGCATCATTCATCTGACGGGAAGAGAGCAGAACCCACAGAGGAGGAGAATTCACACACACACACACACACACACACACACACACACACACACACACACACACACACACACACACACACAGGAGGAGAGAAGAGCATTCACACACACACACACAGGAAACAGGAGACAACAGAGACACTTCGTGAAATGGGTGCAGCAACAGATTAAAGGGACTCAGAGAGAGGAGTCAGGCAAAGATTTCACCGGCGTACGCTGCTTCAGTGACCTCAAAATGGAGTCTGACTTCACCAGGAAGACTTTGGCTCACTGCCTGACTCCATATCAATGTGAATATACATCCTCTACATGAGGAGTAGGGTTGGAAGGAGAATTAGCTCTAGAGTAATGAAAGACAACATCAAATAACAGAAAGTCTGTTCTGTGCTGGGGGGGGGGGTGCTGCAGAGTGTAGAGACAGCTTGGTAATAAGCCTCACTGGCTGCAGACGGCCATAGCATACATACAATAAGTACTACAGTAGCTTCCTTAAGGGCAGTGTTAAGAGAAGGATTAAGAGAGCACATGGTCAAAGAGCAGAAAGTCAGAGAGCAGAGAGTCAGAGACAGAGAGCAGAGAATCAGAGAGCAGTGAGTCAGAGTGCAGAGTCAGTGAGTCAGAGATCAGAGAGTCAGAGAGCAGAGTCTGAGAGTCATAGAATCAGAGAGTCTAAGAGCAAAGAGTCTGAGAACAGAGAGTCAGTGAGCAGAGAATCTGAGAGCAGAGAGTCAAACAGAGCAACCCCTCTCCGTGCCATTAAGGTGCTGTGTTTGGGCCTTCAACCAGCCCACCAACAGCTGTAGGTGTTGTGTGTCTGTGTGTGTGAGTCTGCATGAACACCTATGGGTATAGACACAATAGGGATTAATGTGTGTGAATGTGTGTGTATGTGTGTGTGTGTGTGTGTGTGTGTGTGTGTGTGTGTGTGTGTGTGTGTGTGTACAAACACATAGATAAACATGTAGTAGTTATCAGTGTGAGTGTGTAACCTGTAGATATGCAGACATTGTTGTAGGTGTAACGTATGGTGGGAGCCACCAGAAAATCGTGGCAGTTTCAGCCCCTACAGAGGCGCATATAGTTGAGGGGCATCAGAAGGGAGCAATCAGGGACATGGGGTCACTGCAGCAGCGACCTAGCCAAGGATGTCTGAAATCTGTAAGCAAAGCCCCTCCCACAGAGACAGAAGCTGTAAGCCAAGCCCCTCCCATAGGCTGAATTATCAAAGAATGTAAGCAACAGGGATGTGCTACTGACCCAATACAGCACGTTGGTCCAGCCCTCCATCGTGATGCACTGGAAAACAGTCAGCATGGCGAAAAAGAAGTTGTCGAAGTTGGTGATGCCATTGTTGGGGCCGACCCAACCCTCTCTGCACTCTGTGCCATTTATGGTGCACTGGTGGCCTGGACCACTTTTCACACAGGGTGATGGGTCTTCATCCACATATATATCTACACACACACAAAACATACACATATACATACATACACAGACACACAATAACAACCTATCTCAGATATTAAGGTGTTTATTTTTGCTGTCAACCCATCTCAGGTAGAGTAAAGCAGGGGCCACACACCTGTGCCCTTATAGTAGCAGGTAGCATGCAATTTCCCCAGGAAGAGCTCGAGGCCGATGACGGCGTAGATGATGATGACGAACATCACGAGTAGAGAGACGTGCAGCAGAGGAACCAGGGCTTTGAGAATAGAGTTCACCACCACCTGTAAACCTATAACACACAGTTACACACAACAGTGGTCAGTGTGTGTGAGTCTGCGTGTATACCTATGGGTATAGACACAGTAGAGATTAACGTGTGTGAATGTGTGTGTATGTGTGTCTGTCTGTGTGTGTGTGTGTGTGTGTGTGTACAAACACAAACATGCAGTAGTTATTAGTGTGAGTGTGTAACCTGTAGATATGCATTGCATTCTAGCTAAGATCTTTAAAAAGCTAGATCTCATTAATTGTTGTTCACTGTTATATTTCAGAGTCCTGAATTTTGTTATACAAGTTATATAGTGAGTTTGCCAGGACAGTAATTGTTACCTGTCTGACCTGAGTAAGTTCAAGTGATTGTCAACAGGAGAGTTTTGCTTTGCAGTGTTTAGGTGAGGATTGTGTGAACAGGGCCACTCTAACAGGGTCAGTGGGCGGGGTCAATGACTCACTGGGCACCCCAGAGACCAGACGCAGGGGTCGCAGCACTCGAAAGGCCCGCAAGGCTTTGACGTCAAACCCTCCTGCTTTAGCCGCTGGTTTGGCTCCCACTTTTTCTTCCACCTTGTCATTTTCGTCAGCCATCTGCTCCAGGACCACACTGACCATCCTGCAGAAGGGCCACGGCCAAAGAAACAAACACATAAACAAACAAGACCGCCACCTCCAGAAAGTCAACACACACTCGTGAGCTGTGTACATCAGAATGTGACCGTGAACTTTAGCCTCATTAAATGAGGACTGTGCAGGCCGCAAAATACTCTATGGTAATACCCCATCATTCTGGTAATGCAAGAAACAGAGAGAGAGAGAGAGCAACATAAGTGACCAAGCTGTTCATTAGACTGAACTGTTGTGATGGAGTGCGCCACACTCCCTGCCACCCTGTTGCTGTAAGCCACACCCCCTGCCACTCCGGTGCTGTGGCCATCGTGACAGAAGGGCTGACTCTTGCTCTTGGGCTCTCAGCACACACATTTGTGAGCAGAAAGGCCCAGGCTGGTGATAGAGGAGGAAAATGAAGGAACAACAGAATGACAGGAAAGACAGAAATTGATAGGGGAGAAAAAGATGTAGAGAAAAAACAAACAAGTTTGTGGAGATGGAGCTGAACTCCAGATGAAGTGAAGATACAGAAGGAAGACTATGTCACTGTGGCAGCAGAGGTCTGACTACACTGAGCTGACACATTCCCTTCTGTGGATAGGGCCTAACTGAAGGTACCCATCTCAGCAGAACTGACACATTCAAATGGGGCACTTCCTGTGTGACACTAACAATACTACTAATGTTACTAATTGTACTAACTACTACTAATCTTGTTTCTAACATCACCTCTAGCACTAATGCCACTCCTCTGACTAGTGCTAAAAATGACAACCAGCACCATCTTCTGCACTATTAACAATTCAGCTGCTACTAATATTACTGCTACTACCAGCACTAGTATTAGTACTACTGCATGTTAAATGTTCGGTAAGTAACACAGAAATAGGTTAAAGATACAAACAATAAGCCTTCTGCATACAGCCACCAGCTGCATACATGTCACAGAGAGATGGACCAAGACAGAGCTGGAGACGTAGGAACAAAATAACAACCTGCAAAAACCTGCAAGTCAACGAGGTTCCAAAAGAAGATCGCAGATGAACAACACATAGACAACGCAGACGGACAATGGAGACGGACAACGTAGACGGAAAATGCAGACAGACAACTTAGACGGACAATACAAATAGATGAGTTGGACGCACTCACCCGATGACGACAATGATGAAGTCCAGCATGTTCCAGCCGCTGCGGACGTAGGCGCCCTTGTGCAGGAGTAACCCGTACGCAAAGATCTTCAGGGAGGTCTCGATGGTGAACACAACCAGGAAGACGTATTCGACTGTTTCCTGCAAAGAGGGAAACAGAAAAACAAGTCCAGAACTTCAGTAATGCCTTTCAATATATGTATGGTGTACAAAGTGTCTGGCAAATACACACAGATGAAAAGTAGAAAAGCATTAGAGAGAGGGTAAAGGGTGCATGAACAAAGTCATACTGTCTGAATATGAAGATCACAGAACCAAATACGTAAACCTGTGGACTGAAGTCCTATATGCAACCGCATGTGCAAAAACACACAGAGAGGCCAGATGTTTGCAGGGCAGTCTGCCAGGGATATAGTAAAACAGGTGGAACCATAAGGAGTGGTAAAGCTCAGACTCCTACAGTAAATACACAGGATGGAAGTTACTAGTAGCAGCATTCCTGGTGTCAGCACAGAGCACTTAACCCCTGCACATTACAGATAACAACCCTCCTGTTACAAGATTAGAGCACTTAGCCCCTGCACATTACAGATAACAACCCTCTTGATACCAGATTAGATCACTTAACCCCTGCACATCACTGATAACAACCCTCCTGTTACCAGATTAGATCACTTAGCCCCTGCACATTACAGATAACAACCCTCTTGATACCAGATTAGAGCACTTAGCCCCTACACATTACAGATAACAACCCTCCTGTTACCAGATTAAAGCATTTAGCCCCTGCACATTACAGATAACAACCCTCCTGTTACCAGATTAGATCACTTAACCCATGCACATTACTGATAACAACCCTCCTGTTACCAGATTAGAGCACTTAGCCCCTGCACATTACAGATAACAACACTCCTGTTACCAGATTAGAGCACTTAGCCCCTACACATTACAGATAACAACACTCCTGTTACCAGATTAGAGCACTTAACCCCTGCACATTACAGATAACAACCCTCCTGTTACCAGATTAGATCACTTAACCCCTGCACATTACTGATAACAACCCTCAAAGAGGATTGTTATCAGTGTTCTGAGGTCTTTAGGTATGTTTGTTTACAATTTTAAGTACTAGCCAACCCACAATCAAATAGTCAACCCACAATCTCTGACACACACACACACACACACACACACACACACACACACACACACACACACACACACACACACACACACACACACACACACACACAGTTTTTCTACTCAGTTGCTATACTTAACTTGCACAATTGAATCTGTTCCATAGAAAAAAAGCCTATGTGTGTGTGTGTGTGTGTGTGTTTCAGAGTGAGAGAGAGAGAGAGAGAGAAAGAGAGAGAGAGAGAGAGAGGAGGGGGAGAGATCATGTGCAGTGGAAAGCCATTAGTTGCTGGAGGCCTTGTTTACTTGTTTACTTTTGTATATACAATTTACTGCTGATTGAGTGGAGCACTTAGCTCAGTGCTATGGGCTATTGGACACAGAGAGACGACACAGAGATGAGACAGAGAGTGAGAAAGAGAAAACAAGAGAGACACGGAGGTAGAGAGAGAAAGAGAGAAAAAACACACAAAATATCTTTTGAATATATATTGAATATATATTAAATATAAATTGACTTCGATCAGAACTACCCCCAGAAATGACAAAACCTGGGAAGATCTTTATAAAAATCCATACCATACTTTAATCTCAGATCATGTCACAATCACTAAAAAACGTTGTATTATAAATAAATAAAATTATAACCAACAATAAAAAATAACCGTTTTTTTAGACTACCCTGATAGTTTTCAAGAATAAAAAGACTCAAATACTTGAAAAACAAAAAAATCATATGGAACTTACAGAATTAATTAAATATTTTATTATAACAATCCCAAGTTACAATTAGCCTTTATAAAACCACTTAACCTATTTATCTATTTAAATTGTTTTCCTTGTGTGGTGGAACTGAGGTCTCATTACCCCCAATATATAAAAACTGTTACTGATTTACCCAACAGTGTTGCTGTTGTTTAAGAGCAACTCTGGCATGATCTTCCCAAATGCTACACTATTAACATACTTAGTTGAAAATAATATCAAAAAGTCAAACTGGATTTTTAACATAAAACAACCAGTCATTTACTGTTTGCACATTCTCAGATAAAGGCAGAACCTGGAGACAGAGAAGGACTTAATGAAACTGGAACACTGGAATCTCAGAGATGAACAGATGAATAGTACAGATGAGCAGTACTGATGAGTAGTACAGATGAGCAGTACTGATGAGTAGTACAGATGAGCAGTACAGATGAGTAGTACAGATGAGCAATATAGATGAGCAGTGCAGATTAATAGTAAAGATAAGTAGTACAGATGTGCAGTACAAATGAGCACAGATGAGTAGTACAGATGAGCAGTACAGATGAGCAGTATAGATGAATAGTACGAGCAGTACAGATGAGTAGTACAGATGAGCGGTACAAATGAATAGTACAGATGAATACTACATATGAGCAGTACAGATGAACAGTACAGATGAGCAGTACAAATGAATAGTACAGATGAGCAGTACAGATGAGTAGTACAAATGAATAGTACAGATGAATACTACATATGAGCAGTACAGATGAATAGTACAGATGATCAGTACAAATGAATAGTACAGATGAGCAGTACAGATGAGTAGTACAGATGAGCAGTACAGATGAATAGTACAGATGCGCAGTACAGATGAGTAGTACAGATGAGTAGTACAGATGAGTAGTACAGATGAGCAGTACAGATGAGTAGTACAGATGAGCAGTATAGATGAATAGTACAGATGCGCAGTACAGATGAGTAGTACAGATCAGTAGTACAGATCAGTAGTACAGATGAGCAGTACAGATGAGATCACCCTAATGATGATGTAACAAAGACACCAAGTCACTTCTAACCACTGATGTCTAATAAAGTACTGGATAAGTGACATATTGTAGAAAACAATTTGATTTTTTACACAGTATCTATCAATTACACCCACTACCATGAACGATCGGGCATACCAATATGATAGTGCTGTGGTTTCAAGATTATTTCATCATTGGTAGTACCCACTAATCCCTCTCTACCCACTAATCCCACAGATATCAATATGGTTCATGTCACAATGCGGGTGCCCCCTGCCGGCCACCTCAGTCCGCAGCGGCAGTAGTTTATGTTGTCCTATTGATGGTGTGTTGTGTTTGTCCCTCAGGTGGGCGGGGCCTATTAGGATTCCTGACATCTGAGGATTGTTTGTCTGTCTATATATGAATTGTCTTATACCAGTTGACTGCTGGTTAATGTTTCTTGATTTGGATTATGTCATGTGTTTTGTGTTGTGCACTTTCTTCATTAAATCCGCCCTTTTCCCTGAGACTGGCATGATCGCTTCCTTTTTATTTTTATTATATATTTTTATTTTATAAACGCAGAAGGAATGTGATTACTTTAGATTGATACAGAGAAGTACCTGGAATTGCACACAAAAGCCAATATTCAAATTTCATTATACAGTTCCAAATGTTAATTAGTATACTTTTATCATTATTGCAATCAATTTGAGAGTAATTAGTTGGAATACAGTCTCCATATTATTTATGTAGAATATAGATCCTTCACATTGAACCATTAATTTATAATGCTAACAAATGAAATATATAAAGGATCTCACTTCTGAGAGTAGGAGGTTATAAGTCCAGAGTTAGCTAACGGTTTGAGTTAGCTAAAGGGAGCAGTGTGCTAACTGTAGTGTCATGGCCTCACGACCCTGGCCTTCTCAAAATAGCAGAGTTTCCTTTGGAAACTAGTTGCTGCCGAATTATGGACCCCGTTCTCAAGAGTCCCATTGGCTTGTGGTAACCATGCAGGAAACCACTTCATCTGTTCTGTTCATTTAATGCAAATGCAAATGCTGCTATTCTGCTGCTATTCATTTGCATTCATGATTTCATGAATTAATTTGTTCACTCATTCAGAAGCTGCATCAGTAACATTACACAATGCAGAGAAAGTGAATAGGGCTGACAAAAGAAACACACAGAGAGATGACATTCATACGCAGGGCAAATGGCAGAGGAAACATGATTCAAAATTACATCTTTATCTCTTTGTTGCAGTTTTTGATATCTGGGAAACACAAATGAAAGCCCAGTGTTCACTAACACTGCACAAACATTCACTAACACCGCACAAACATTCCCTAACACTACACTAATGTGCACTAACACTGCACTAATCTGCACTAACACTTCACAAGCATTTACTGACACTGCACTAATATTCACTAACACTGCACAAACATCCACTAACACTACACTAATGTTCACTAAAACTGCACAAACATTCACTAAGACTGCACTAATGTTCACTAACACTGCACAAACATTGAGATATTCTATAGTTCCTATAGTCTGTAACTAGTAGCAGCTATGGGGCTGTAGTGTGCTGGGGCCTGTGGATGTCCCCCCCACATACATGCCATAGCCCCACCACATGCCACACCTTCCCACATACTCTCTACAGCCCCCGCACACACAACAGCCCCTCGTACATTTCACAACCCTCCTGTACAGGCCACAGCCCCCTTTACCATACATGGCACAGCCCTCCCCACCATACACACCACAGTCCCCCACCATACATACTACAGTCCCCCACCATACACACCACAGTCCCCCACCATACATACTACAGTCCCCCACCATACACAGCACAGCCCCCCACCATACACGCTACAGTCCCCCACCATACACACCACAGTCCCCCACCATACATACTACGGTCCCCCACCATACACAGCACAGCCCCCCACCATACACGCTACAGTCCCCCACCATACACGCTACAGTCCCCCACCATACACGCCACAATCCCCACCATACACGCCACAGTCCCCCACCATACTTACTACAGTCCCCCACCATACACAGCACAGCCCCCCACCATACACGCCACAGTCCCCCACCATACACACCAGTCCCCCACCATACACACCACAGCCCCCCACCATACACACCACAGTCCCCCACCATACACACCACAGTCCCCCACCATACACGCCACAGTCCCCCACCATACATACTACAGTCCCCCACCATACACACCAGTCCCCCACCATACACACCACAGCCCCCCACCATACACACCACAGTCCCCCACCATACACGCCACAGTCCCTCACCATACACGCCACAGTCCCCCACCTTACACGCCACAGCCCCCCACCATACACACCACAGTCCCCCACCATACACGCTACAGTCCCCCACCACACACGCCACAGTCCCCCACCATACACACCACAGTCCCCCACCATACATACTACAGTCCCCCACCATACACAGCACAGCCCCCCACCATACACGCCACAGTCCCCCACCATACACGCCACAGTCCCCCACCATACACGCCACAGTCCCCCACCATATACGCCACAGTCCCCCGCCATACACGCCACAGTTCCCACAGCTCGAGCACATGCAAATGTGGAAGCTTTCTGCAGAACAGCTGCACTCAGGTCCCTGGGAGAAGAACGCACAGACAAATGACTTCACAACGAGCTCTCTCATTGTCTCATTCTCACACACACACACACACACACACACACACACACACACACACACACACACACACACACACACACACACACACACAGACGGTGTGTAGAATCACACAGCCCCCCCGAGCCCATTCACTTTTGTCCTTCTTTCAGCAGGTCTTCTTACAGATGAGTCACAGGAGCTTTTTTTTGTAAATGACTGCACAACAGTGTGTGTGTGTGTGTGTGTGTGTGTGTGTGTGCTTGTGTGTGTCTGTGTGTATGAGAAAGAGAGATCTCATGAAGTCTTTTGTTTGTGTGTCCTTATCTCTGGGTCCTGAGAACAGCAGTACTCTATTTTTATATTTTAAGATTTCTATATCCATTCTAAAGTTGAAATGAAATTTTCTATGCATGGAATGAAAGAAAAAGAAACGCTCATCTTTCGAGGTGTACTAGAGGAGGTCAGGAGGAGACAGATTCAGTCTCACCTGTCCCTCTGCTTCTCTGGCCCTATGTGTCTTTCCCAACGTTCCCTACTATTGAATTCAGACACATTGAATAGACACATACATACTGCATGTACACATTTAAAATTCATATGTAGCAACTACTAACACAAGTTCAGATTCTTTACAAATACACACACACACACACACACACACACACACACACACACACACACGTGCACACACACACACACACACACATACACACACACACACACGTGCACACACACACACACACACATTGAGCAGTGGAATACCAGACACATCAGACACAAATGAACAGTTAGCTAAGTGATTAAACACACTCTTCAGCCATCAGCCCCACTGAGCCAACAGCCCCCACAGACAGCCATTCTCCAACACACACACACACACACGCACACGCACGCACACACACACACACACACACACACACACACACACACACACACACACACACACACACACACACACACACACACACACACTTGCCCACACAGGCACTAAGTATTTAAATAAATGTGCACAAAGTTTGCTCATATATGCGCAACGCAAACACAAGTGTGCATGTTGATCTGTATTTGTTTTGTATTTGTGTGACTGTATTTATTGTGTTTGTGTATGTACTTGCAAGTGTATGTGTGTATGTGTGTTTGTGTGCATGTGTATGAAATTGTGTTTGTGTGCCTGCTATGATCTCAAGTTTCATATTGATAAAGATCTGGGAAGGCGATCTTTGATCGCAGGATTTAAACACTAGAAACCTCAAGGTGTAGGTCAAAAATACACTATCAACTAATACCTGTATACAGGTGGTGGTTTCATATGTCCTGATTATCTGGATTTTACATAGATATGCATATCTGGAAATCAACCTAAAAACATATTTAAAATAGATTGAAATCCAGTCACTCATTTTGGGCAGTGGTCTGAGATATAAGACTGATGTTATGTAAGTTTAAAACATGTTTGTCTTTTCAAGACATATTTGAAAACCGTCCAGGAATCACCTCAATAAATAGCAATTTCATTTAGTTTAATTCAATCCAATTTCTGGTGATGCACATTCAATGTAAATGTATATAAATAAAATCTCGCCAAGACAGATACAACAATATAAATAACACTATATAAATAAATGTCCTAAAGTGAAGTGGTTATCATATTTTCATCAATGGCACAAATAACATCAAATGTTTCTATTTGTTTACAAACCATCAAGGTCCAATCTCACAACTCCACCTCAGCAGTGATCTCAGATCTCACTGACCTCAGATCTCACTGACCTCAGATCTTACTGATGTCAGATCTCACTGATGTCAGATCTGTGCTTGGGTCTCTTCATTTGTTTATGTATTACAGAATAAGAAGAATGTCATATGGAGGTCTCCCAGCAGACTGCACCTGATATACACCACCCCTCCACTATAGATCACCCCTCCACTCCTCCACCTTACATCACCCCTCCACTATAGATCACCCCTCCACTCCTCCACCTTATATCACCCCTCCACTATAGATCACCCCTCCACTCCTCCACATTACACCACCCCTCCACTATAGATCACCCCTCCACTCCTCCACCTTATATCACCCCTCCACTATAGATCACCCCTCCACTCCTCCACCATACATCACCCCTCCACTATAGATCACCCCTCCACTCCTCCACCATACATCACCCCTCCACCCCTACACCATACATCACCCCTCCACTATAGATCACCCCTCTACTCCTCCACCATACATCACCCCTCCACCCCTACACCATACATCACCCCTCCACCCCTACACCATACATCACCCCTCCACCCCTACACCATACATCACCCCTCCACTCCTCCACCTTACATCACCCCTCCACTATAGATCACCCCTCCACCCCTACACCATACATCACCCCTCCACTCCTCCACCATACATCACCCCTCCACCCCTACACCATACATCACCCCTCCACTCCTACACCATACATCACCCCTCCACTCCTCCACCATACATCACCCCTCCACCCCTACATCACCCCTCCACCCCTACACCATACATCACCCCTCCACTCCTCCACCATACATCACCCCTCCACTCCTCCACCATACATCACCCCTCCACTCCTACACCATACATCACCCCTCCACTCCTCCACCATACATCACCCCTCAACTCCTCCATCATACATCACCCCTCCACTCCTCCACCATACATCACCCCTCAACTCCTCCATCATACATCACCCCTCCACTATAGATCACCCCTCCACTCCTACACCATACATCACCCCTCCACCATACATCACCCCTCCACTATACATCACCCCTCAACTCCTCCATCATACATCACCCCTCCACTCCTCCATCATACCTGCCCTCCTACACTACACCCTACACCCTCCATCCTCTCCTACATTATATCCTCCATTCTACCTTTCTTCCTCCAACATAGCACATCACCTCCTTCACAGCTTCACGCCTGCACTGGAGAAGATTACCTGGGACCTCACAACTCTCTGCAGCCACCTGACTCCAGCATGCTACAACATAAACCTGCAAGAAATCATTATTCCAGCAGGACACTAATCTCCCTCACCTGGCAAATGCACGTAACCTGGAGTTTTCATTTACGTTCGCTTTTCACAGGCTACGTAAATCAGTGCACTGCATTTCTACGGCTCATACTGACGTTAGAGCAATACCAGTGCAGTCACGGCATGCGCCCAAATGACTAGTCCATGTGTTTTGGCCCTGCCGCGTGAGTAAACATTGTTTCCTCGTGTTCAAAGTGTATCCATATGTTTCTATGTTGCCCTGTTAGGCCTTCTCACACATCACACTTGCCCCTTGTTCTCATTAATGTGTATGTATATGTATGTATATTGTGTGTGTATGCATATACATATATATAGTTACTCCATTACTTTGTAAATCTATGGATTTTGATGCTTGCACTGCACTGTAAGCTGTGTTCTCGCGTCTGCTCCTCATTCGTTCCCCCGACATTTGCAGCATCACGAGTGCTTCGCATCCAGATGGTTTGAATGGATCACTAATGTAAGTAGAACAACTGTCATTCAAACCAACATGGTTGAGCTCTTTGTTGCTACTGAAGCATTATGATGCCACCACAATTCATAGATCACTTATCACTCTTTATCACGTCAGCCTGTCTGTCACAGCTCACTCCATGTCACAGATCACTCTGTGTCACAGGTCACAAATCATTCAGTCTGTCACAACTCAATCTGATCACTCTGTCAGTCATGGACAACTCTGTGAATCACAGCTAATTTTTCTGTAGATCACATGTCAAGTCACTGCCATAAACAGTTTTGTTTATCATAGATCAGTGTATGCAGCAGATCACTCTGTTACAAATCATTGACTGTAACAGTTCACTGTCACAGATCATGCTATTTGTAATAGATCTTTATGTCTATCACAAATCATTCACCGTCTTGTTGAATATCACTCTGTCCCAAATCATTCTGTATGTCCCAGATCACTCTGGGATCACTCTGTCACACATTACTCCAGATAGGGTTTAATAATCCTGACATCTTCCAATTCTGGCTTTTGTCAAACATGTCAGTCACACTGTGCTCTAAAAATACATAAGTGGTTAAATGTGCAGTGGGTGTTTCTTGAATGAATAACATATAGTTTCTTTATTCCCTTGATGACATCAGTAATTCCAAATGTATTTCCAAAACAGCTAGAAAACCTTTGGAAGTGCAGCCTTGGGCTTGGAACACACCTCAGAGCTCATACATATTTATGAGTGTCAGAGCCATATCAGTGTACCTGGGGGCAGGCTACCTGGAGACAGGCTACCTGGGAAGAGAGCAGTACACTGCATGCTGTGTTTTGATGAAACGTTCACCTGTGGTAATACCCCACAGAGCAAAACATCACACATTCCCACAAACATGCCACACGGTTGCACGCACACAAACACACACACACACAAGCTGGCACAGAAATATACAGACATATGCATACATACATATGCATACAGTTAATATACATGAATCTAGGATCATGAGGGATGAGGCCAGTGAAGTATTTTCTCACAATTCCCACACATTCCTGACCCATCAAGTTCCAGAGATCCAGACTCCTATTGGCATAACAACTGATCCTCAACTAAATAATGATCAATTTAAAGACATTTACGATTAGCCTATATCCTTAAGTCTACATACTTATGCACAGCCAACTGACCATTTCTTCATTCTTCATTGTCCCCACTATTCCTAGTTCTGATTAAAGGAACACTCTCTCGAGTTTTACAGGAAGTCCTGCTCAACATGCTTCACCTACTCATTGGACAGTGCCTCTGTCCCTCAATCCTGATGACAGGCCTCCATGTCCTTTTCCTGTCGATCCTGCTGCGGAATTTCATTACTTAATGTGGGCTATAAAACTGTCTACTTGAGGTACTGGCTATATATGGCTATAAATGGTCCTGCTATATTTTAGTTTCTCTGATGAGACAAGATTTATTATAAACAGACACACTCTGAATATTAGATGCTTATTTGAGGTTTTGTACAACCTCTTAAACTTAAAAGACCCTGTATCTTTAATTTCACTAGACACTGAAAAAACCTTTGACAGCGTGGAGCGGTGAGAGGTTCATTGTTTGGGTCTAATTATTGTACAGTTCCCCACTGGCACCAGTCAGAACAAATAACGACCTCTTAAACCGCTCCCTCTTTTTAGCAGGACATCGGGGTTGCCTGATGTTCCGTTTGCTCTTCACCATCACCACTGGTTCTCTCACTGTTGACCTAGCCCTTGCACCTGTGTGACCTATAGAGGACAGAGGGCAGTGCTTTACACGGATATTCTCTATCTTTCCAGACCTGAAATATCTACAGCTACAAAGCTTTTAGCTCTTTCAGCATTTGGTTTTGTATAAAAGAGATTGGCCGGCAATGTTCCATGTTTTCTCTACTATTACTGGCCAGCCAATCTGGCATCCTGCAATATTGGTAGTATGCAGAGTGTTTGCAAAACAACCAGGCTTGGCAGAGGGGGCAAGCGTGTTCCTGCAGGCCATCTTCACTGGCTGACGTAGCCCTGATAGCCTGGACTGCTCAGAACACTACAAAGACATTTCAGTTAACACGACTCTCAAGGTATGGAACCAACTAAGAAACTGTTTTAGGCAGCAAACCTTTTCACTAAAGATCCTCTGTTAACAACTCTTGTGTTCCATCCCACTCCCAAGCAGATGGAGCTTTTGGCACATGGTTGAACCTTGGCATTAAAGTGTTTAATGAGTTGTTTTCAGAGGGCATCTCACTGTATTATAGCTTTTAGCTAGATTTAGCATCCCAAAAAGTTTTTTTAAGATATTTGCAAATCACTTTTCATGTACCGAACATGGTTTAGTCCAATATAAAACTGTACACCACACTCTTAATCTGAATTTTCTAAAATCTATCCTGATAATCCCATTTGTTACAGGTATCAATAAGCTGCACCCTTGCTATCTCGTATGCTACAATCTCGTATGCTACTATCTCATATGCTACTATCCTGTATGCTGTGTTTAGCTCTGCTCCAGTATTTTTGAAATATTCTCCAGCTTCTCCAGTTCTCCAGCTGCCCTCAGGTTCAACATTTAGTTCCCAGTTACAGTGATCCTGTGGTCCACAATGGTGTTGCCTGAATGCGCAACACACATTGTGTCTTGCTTTTTGTCTGTTGGGGTGATGACTGATGCTAGTTTGTTTTGTCCCCTTCACCTCATCAGGCTTTAAAGTACATTAGAATGGATTAAGCCCCTCTTTTATTATTATATAGATATGTTATAGTTCCAAATCTCACTGAAACTGGCTGTTGATTATTTTTATTTCTCCTGTAACTGTTTGTTACAAAAATATTTATGCAATATTATTCTCTGTATGTGTGATAAAAACAAACTCCTGTTTATGATGTGAAAAAAATATCAATAAAAACAAAAGGAACCCAAGAGAGCTGTTAAGCTGCTGACAGCCACGGGCGCTAGGACCCATCTCAGTGTGAAACTGAACAGCTGTCACGTCTCGCCTCAAATTCGTCTCCCCTCTTAGCCAAGGAGCAGACACACACAATATCACACCCGATTCATGCTGCACCAGCAGGGCACACACACACACACACACACACACACACACACACACCTCTAAATATACCACTCCAGACCCACATGATCACGTCTATTCAAACTCATGAGGGTTTAACCACCCCCCCCCCCCCCCCCCCCAAAAAAAAAGAAAAAAAAGATCACATCCCGTTATAAATATAAAACGTGACATGTTACGGATTGAGATCTAAACAGGTACTTTGGTGACATCATGATTGTACGACAGCAAAACTTGAGGAGTAAAGAGCAAATGCTTAAACATGTTCACAATGAATAAAAAGTCTTAAGTCCGCCATGAAGTAGGTGACTATACCTGTGCTGATAAGGCAGTATAAAAGACCATCTTATGGCCTGTGGGTATAAACTGTTTATCCAAGACTGGATTCTCAGATGCAGCTGGCTAGACATCAAAATGGCAAACAGGTTGTGTGCTGGATGAGTGGAGACTGATGTGATGTTTTGGAGTTTCCGTAGGCATTGTGTGCGACAGCTGTCCTGTAGGGCTGGATGTTTGTTTCTGGTGATCAGTTCTGCTGTTCTCACCACTCTCTGGAGATCTTTGCAGTTCGCTTACAGAGCAGCTTCTGTACAAGGCTGTGATGTAACCAGTCAGAATGATATCTATGGTGCATCTGTAGAAATTCATGAGAATTTTTGGAGGGCAAGCCAAACTTTTTTTCAGACTCCCAGAGTAAGTAGTCTCTGCTGTTCAGACTTCACAGTTTTGTCAGTGAGGAAATACGAGGTCATCACTGACATGAACAGTGAGGAACCTAAAACTGCAATGTCTTTCCATGGTGGTCTATAGGAGCATGTTCTCCAACCTTCTGTAGTTTCCTAAAATCGGCAATCATCCACTTTGATTTGCTGACATTCTGTTGATTTGCTTACTAATGTAGTTTATGTAGTCTGTTGATTCATTGATGGCACCTCCAGTGGCCTCAGGAAATATCTGACAGTCAGTAGTGTCAAAGCAGTCCTGGAGATGGGTGGACTTCCTGTTTGTTCAACAGAACTGTCCAGCTTGATCCTTTGGTTCTGTGCAGGTAAAAGCAGAATGTGGTATGCCGGAAGTTGATTGGGCATCTCACACAGCACTAATTCTGAAGTACGCCCAGACAGGGCCACTTACATCCAACTACTGACCAGTAACCTACCACTCAACAACATGGAAGCTCCTGTCGGGCATTGTTATGTCAAAGACGAGAAGACACGTGGCTCAGTACATGAGTGGAGCCCAGAAAGGCACTGGCAAGAACACAGGAGGAGCCAATCACCAGCTCCTGGTAGATAAACCAGTCACCAGAGGAGCCAATCACCAGCTCCTGGTGGATAAACCAGTTACCAGACACTGTAGGACCAGACAGACCAACATGTGCTCTGCCTTACTACTGATGTGATCTCCCTTCAATTACCTGACTGAGGCACCATTACTACTGTAAGTGTAAAACTGAGGCCATGTGAGGTTAGAACATATAACATTTAAAAAGTCAAACATTAAAGGTTGTGTACTCACAAGTCTTTGGTTGATTGAGTTTGAGTCATCCTCAGGAAAAGGGGTGCCGATAGCTAAGGCCATGCAATTTGCAAAAATGGCGATTAATATAAAATTATCAAATACCCTGTAAATGTAAGGTTAAGGAACATACACTTTAAGGCACAGACAGAGATATTCAAAGTCAGAAGCAAACAATCAATCTTGAGGACTGTAATCAGTAAATAAGAGCATTTGGACATCTGCACAGGATCTATGATCCTCTACTGCGTGTGCATTGCTATTTTTTTTGTTGTTACAGACTTAAACAAGACCTAGCTACAAAGTTACTGACACCTTTAACAGAAACACGTTTCATTCTAACAACATTATTCCAGAGAGTTTTTTTTTTTAACAAGCGAGCCAATAAGACATTATCTGGCACCCATAAAATACCTGGCAAAAAGTTTACTAGTGACAGAACTTTATTTCTCAATTTGGGAGATGTTCTAGGTTGTTAAATTTTTCAGTTAGCTTGATAATTTAAGTCTCTCAGTAAACTTTACAACTTGTGTCAGTTGTAAGGAATACCTTCATTTGGATTGACTGGTTAGCATACTAAGTTAAATTGGCAGTTCTTAATCATAGTTCTTGTTCATTCCCAACTGAAATAAATATAATGAATATAACTTATTCAACAAAAATGAAGTAAACGGGTAAGGTCAAGAAAAGGGTGAACAGGACGAGCAAGGTGCGTTGTGTTACAAAATGGTAAGGTGTGATAAAGTGGTGTCAGGTGTATTAGAATGAGGTCAGATCTCTTAAAGCGTGTCAGGTGCATTAGAATGGGATGCATTAAATCAGGTGCATTAAAGTGGGTCGGGTATGGCAGGTGCACCAGAGTATGATCATGTGCAGTAGAGCTGGTTCAACTGTGTTACAGTGAGGTCTCAAGTGTGATACTGTGGGATCTGGAGGGTTAGAATGGGTTCTAGAGTGTGTTAGTGTATAGGGTGTATTATAGGCGGTTTGGTGTGGGGCTTACCCATCTTTTACACAATGAACTGCGTATGAATGTGACAGCTACACTGTCTCTGTGTTACTGTATATTTCTCTGTGTTACTGTATCTTTGTTACCTTGTTACCTTTCTCTGTGTTACTGTATCTTTTTCTGTTACTATGTTATCTTTCTATGTGTTATTGTATCTTTGTTACCTTGTTACCTTTCTGTGTTACTGTATCTTTCTGTTACCATGTCATCTTTCTGTGTTAACGTGTTATCTTTGTGTTAACTTTAACTTTTTTCACTTTAACGTGTTATCTTTCTCTGTTAATGTGTCTTCCTCTGTGTTACTGTGTTATCTTTCTGTGTGTTACTGTATCTTTGTGTTAATATGTTCTCTTTCTCTGTTATCTTTTGCTATATTAAGAAAGCTTGAAGATGCTGTCATGCATACAACAGTTTTATTGATAAATCTTTGTCTAAAGCTATAGCAATACATAAAAAACCAAATGTTAAGCCAAATGTTCAGACTGACAATGAAAGTTTCTTGAGCTTTGCCTTTTAGAGAAGTTATCAGACTGAAATAACGTATTACCTGAATGAGCAATCTTGCCTCATGAAATAGCTCCTGATCTTTCTACAAGGATAGCCCTCTACATAAACATGGGACCGAAGTAGACTGGTAATCAAATAGGTTGCAATTATTTAATGTTACTACCAATAGAATCATTAAAACTGAAAATTGTATTCATAAGCTTAGTTTTCTATGCCTTGCAGAGAATCAATAATTGCTTGAAAATGTTCACTGTGCTTTGGGCAGATAAATCTTTTTTAGTGCTTATAACTGCTCTAAATTTGATACATGGTTAAAAGTGGGTTATGCACTATTTTAAACTATTCTGAACTTCAAATCACCATGACTCTGATGCCATTATGAGATATTAACTTTTTTCAACAGGGTCCCTTTTCATGATACCATCCAGAAGCATATCATGGAGAGTAAAGAGACTTTATCTTGGGGAGCATCACCTGTCCCACAGCCTCTGTATAATCCACCAGACTCTTCCCGCTCCTGTGTCCTGTTATAAGATATGATGGGCTCAGCATGAAGGCTAATCTGCTCCCAGAGTCAGGCTTTACAACGAGTGTTAACACAAAGTTATTTAGCCTCTTGCTGAACTGCAAACAGCAACGTTCTCTTGAAAACTAGGCTAAGTGAGCACACACACACAGACATACACACACACACACACACACACACACACACACACACACACACACACACACACACACACACAAACACACACCTGCTCATGGCTCAAATTAAGGTGCTTCTGGCTCCAGACTGAAGACCTGTCCAGCTCTCTTATGAACAGGTTTTCTGTCTGGACCTTAGTAACAACGCTGGGTTGGATTTTTTCTAAGAATAATATTTTAATGATAATGAATTTGAATATTTGAATAATATTATTCTAATGATAATGAATTTGAATATTTGAAGAATTGTAACGTATTGAACAGGCAGAGAGGGATCCAAATGCGGAAGAACACCGCTTTTATTGAAATGAGACGCTGGTACAAACACAGGCAGGTGAATCACGAGTACTAGGATCAGTAGTAACAGCGTTTTCTTGGCGTGGTGAGGACGGTCCAGGGTCATACCGGGGGAGCAGAAGTCAGGAGGTACAGAGGGATTAGGCAGGAGACAAGGTCGGGGACGTAAGCGAGGGTCAGGACACAGGAGAGCAGACAGGATATAGAAAGGCTTGGTACGCGGCATGAGTCGGCAATACTTCGCAACTGAGATGTGCTGGTGAAGTGCTTAAGTAAGGCTGAAGGGGGCGTGGTAATGAGGGGCAGGTGAGGTTGATTAAGAAAGATCAGGTGGCATTCCTGACAGTACCCCCCCTCAAAGGAGCGGCACCTGACGCTCTACGACGTGCTGGGGGGCGACCGCGGCGCCGGGGGGCAGGAAAGTTAGGATGCGTAGCGTGGAAATCAGCGATCATCGTGGGGCAGAGGACATCCCTTGCTGGAATCCAGGCCCGTTCCTCGGGGCCATATCCTTCCCAATCCACTAAATACTGCAGACCACCTCGCCGGCGCCGGGACTCCAAAAGCTCCCGGACGATGTACGCTGGACGACCGTCGATCTCCAGAGGGTCCGGAGGTTTATCATACACAGGGGGCACGGTGAATGGGCTGTAGTGAACCGGTTTCAGGAGAGAGACGTGGAAGACAGGGTTAATACGGTAATGTGAGGACAAAAGAAGCTTGTAGGTAACGGCATTAACTCTGCTGAGCACTTTAAATGGACCGATGTACCGTGGACTGAGTTTTTTACATCGTTGCTTCAAGTTAAGGTTCTGTGTCGACAGCCATACTCTCTGTCCCGGGTGGTAAATCAACGCGGGGAGACGACGACGGTTTGCATTGAGCCGGCGTGTGTGTAGGGCACGCCGCAAGTGTACATGCGCTAGCTCCCAGGTACGGGCACTGTGTTTAAACCATTCGTCCAGGGCGGGGACATCAGCCGGTGTCTTGTCCCACGGGAAAAACGCAGGTTGGTAACCGTATACACATTGAAAGGGTGTGAGTTTGGTTGCGGTGTGTATAATGGAATTCCGGGCGTACTCTGCCCATGGGAGGTATTTATGCCAGTCGTGTTGAGAAACGCAGTATTGTCGGAGAAACCTCCCTAACTCCTGATTGTAACGCTCAACCTCTCCGTTAGACTGGGGGTGGTGGCCTGAAGTCAGACTCGAGACGTAAACTGTGTCCCTCTATCTGAGACGATATCCTCGGGTAAACCATAAATACGGAATACGTAACGGAAGAGGTTAAGAGCTGTATCCATGGCAGTGGGTATTTTGGGGCAAGGAATGAGACGGCACATTTTAGAGAATCGATCTACGATTACCGTAACAACAGTATTACCTCCCGATGTGGGCAAATCTGTCACAAAGTCAACCGCAAGGTGCGTCCATGGCCGGTGAGGAACAGGTAAGGGAAGGAGTTCTCCTGCTGGAAGTGCACGGGGAGTACGGGTCTGAGCACAAACGGAACACGCCAGCACATAATCACGAATGTCATCCTCCCAGGACGGCCACCAGTAATGCTGAGAGATCAGGTGTCGTGTGCGTGTAATACCTGGGTGGCCAGTGCCCGCCGTATCGTGTGCGAGTTGTAGGATGCGTCCCCGAAGGGATACGGGCACGTATTGTTTCCCCTCCGGACATTCCACCGGACTGGGTTCAGTGCGCAAAGCCTCGTCTAATTCCTCTTGTACTGCCCAGCGAATAGCTGCGAGGAAACAGGACTCTGGCAGAATACGTCCAGGTTCATGAGTGGCTTCATCCTTTTCGTGGATCCGTGACAGGGCATCGGCTTTGATGTTCTTTGACCCGGGTCTGTAAGAGACAGTGAAACGAAACCGGGAGAAAAACAGTGCCCACCTTGCTTGTCGCAGGTTTAGACGTCTGGCTGACTTCAGGTATTCAAGGTTCTTGTGATCAGTATACACAATGAAGGGGTGTTCCGCTCCCTCTAACCAATGACGCCACTGTTCGAGCGCAAGTTTAATAGCTAGGAGTTCCCGGTCTCCCACGTCGTAGTTCATTTCCGCGGGGGTCAGCTTTTTGGAGAAGTAGGCGCAGGGGTATAGTTTCGGCGGGCTTCCCTGCCTTTGAGAGAGAACAGCGCCCACTCCGACCTCGGAGGCGTCGACTTCCACGATGAACTGGAGTTGGGGGTCAGGAAGGTGCAGAATGGGGGCTGACGTGAACGCCTTTTTGAGGAGTGAGAATGCCTGTTCCTCTTCAGCAGTCCAGGTGAATTTCCGATTCCTCCCTCCCTTTAAGAGATTAGTGAGAGGGGTAGCCAACTCACCAAATCCTCGGATGAAACGGCGACAGAAGTTAGCGAATCCCAGGAATCGCTGCAGCTCTTTCGTGGAACGAGGGGTCGGCCAGTTTAAGACAGCTTCTACTTTCTGCGCATCCATGGAGATCTGGCCAGGGGACAGCGTACATCCTAGAAACGTCACCGAGGAGCGATGAAATTCACATTTCTCCGCCTTCACGTAAAGATTATGCTCACGAAGGCGTTGCAAGACTGCAGAGACGTGTCGGCTATGTTCTGAAGCAGACGGGGAATAAATCAGGATATCGTCTATATAAACGAACACGAAGTCATCGATCAGGTCACGGAAGATGTCATCCATAAACGCTTGGAACACTGCGGGGCTGTTAGTTAGTCCATACGGCATTACTAAGTACTCGTAGTGCCCTCTGGCGGTAACAAAGGCTGTCTTCCACTCATCGCCCTCTCGAATACGGATCAAGTTGAAAGCGCTGCGTAAGTCCAGCTTGGTGAACATATTCGCCCCCATCAGACGCTCTTGGGAGGCTGTGATAAAGGGGAGAGGGTAAGCATTTTTCGTCGTTACAGCGTTTAAGGCGCGATAGTCAATACAAGGTCGTAATCCCCCATCCTTCTTCTCGATGAAAAAGAAACCAGCAGCAACCGGGGAGGTGGATGGTCAAATAAACCCCTTCTGCAGAGCCTCGGTGATGTAGGACTCCATCGCCTGATCTTCAGGGCGTGATAGAGGGTAAGGTTTCGTCTTACGAGGTAAGGGGGCTCCAGGCAGGAGGTCGATTGCGCAATCACAGGGACGATGAGGAGGCAGACGACAGGCACTGTCCTTGTCGAAGACGTCAGCGAATGCGCGATACTGCTCAGGGATGACGTCAGAGAGAGGAGTGTCGGGGCTTTCCACCGAGGAGGACCTGAGTGGTAGGTGCATGCACTTACTAAGACAATTTTCATTCCAACGTACGAGTTCTCGCTTCTTCCAGGAGATTTCAGGGTCGTGCATTGATAGCCACGGAAACCCGAGTATGATGGGATCTCGGGGCGTGGATATGAGGAAGAACTCTCTCATTTCACTATGGAACAGACCTACCCGCAACTCTACGGGGCAGGTACGTAGCGTAATCACGCCCTCTCCTATAGGCTGTCCATTCAGTGAATTCACTCTCACGGGGGGATCTATAGGTACGGTGGGAAGGTGTAGGTGGTAGGCGAGGTCCTGGTCTATAAAATCGCCCGCTGCACCCGAATCAACTAACGCAGACAGGTTAGTATTTATGCCGCCCCAAGATATTTGTACGGGTAAGCTAACTTGACTATACTTCAGTAACAATCGGCATGTTAGTGGGGACCTGCCCAGCTGCACGAACTCGTCTGACATCTGAAGACTCGGAGCACATACATTGGAAGGTGGTGCACCAGACGCAGCGACAGGAGCATCAGTCTTACTGGAGTGGTAAGTCAACAACAACTTGTCAACGTTAATCGACGCTTGAATAAACTCTGATAAAGTGAGGGCTTCACTACGACAGGCGAGTTCAACCTGGATGTCGTCTCGCAGACCACGGCGGAAAACCGTTTTCAAGGCAGATTCACTCCAACCGCTTCCTGCAGCTAGCGTACGAAACTCCCTAGCATAATCGGCAGCACTGCGTTGTTCTTGTTTGATTTCGTAGAGCCGATCTCCCACATCACGTCCGTCCACGGGATGATCGAAAACAGCCCGGAACACTGCGGTGAACTGACTCTCCAACTGGAGGGCAGGGTCCTGGCTTTCCCACAACGCTGTACCCCAGGCGCCTGCTACTCCCGTGAGGAACGACAGGATAAAGAGGACTCTGTGTAACTCTGCCTGGAACCGGGCTGGATGATACGTGAAGTATATGGAGCATTGCATGAGGAAATTTCGACAGCGATCAGGAGATCCATCGTAGCGTTCAGGTTCTGCTGCAGGAACACTCACGGAGGTGGGAGCAGAGGTCGTGACAAGGCGGACAGCCTCCTGAAGGGTAGCGATGTTAATTCCCTGACTCCGTATGATATCCGTGAGTTGGCGGACCGTTTCAGTGAGAGTCGCGATGGTTACTTCTGCTGGATCCATTTGAGGGCGAAGTATTTCTGTAACGTATTGAACAGGCAGAGAGGGATCCAAATGCGGAAGAACACCGCTTTTATTGAAATGAGACGCTGGTACAAACACAGGCAGGTGAATCACGAGTACTAGGATCAGTAGTAACAGCGTTTTCTTGGCGTGGTCAGGACGGTCCAGGGTCATACCGGGGGAGCAGAAGTCAGGAGGTACAGAGGGATTAGGCAGGAGACAAGGTCAGGGACGTAAGCGAGGGTCAGGACACAGGAGAGCAGACAGGATATAGAAAGGCTTGGTACGCGGCATGAGTCGGCAATACTTCGCAACTGAGATGTGCTGGTGAAGTGCTTAAGTAAGGCTGAAGGGGGCGTGGTAATGAGGGGCAGGTGAGGTTGATTAAGAAAGATCAGGTGGCATTCCTAACAAGAATGTTATTCTAATGAAAATGATTTTGAACATCATATTCTAAATATTAACCTAATTAATATGGCTATTAAAATCCTTTAATGAATGTGACTAATTAATTTGTCCAAGAGAAAGCTGATTACCATTCAGTAATATGCCTTACATTTATGAGGTGTGGCTGTCAGAGACTGACTGGATCAGTATGTTTATGTTGAATTTTGAGCTCTTGTTCTTTTGACTCTATTTCTGTCTTCAACTTACAATATTAAAAAAACTGACCAGTTCCTTATTCATCACCCTCAAAATATCCCACAGCAACGGGATCCTCCTGACCACGGTTGTGCTATTCTATCACAGTTGTGCTATTCAACCATGTGTTGCTATCCTCTCCAAAACGATAGCAACACATGGTTGTCACACTGCAAGTTCAGCACTCCATGCAAATGTTACAGGGCACCTTTCGTCTGTTGCTGTCACATGACCCTTTTTTGTAGCTGCTACACAACTGAACTGTGGCATCTCAGTGGGAGGAGAAAGACAGCAAAGACAGCAAACCTTAATCCTGGAAGAAAAAGCAATGTTATGTTTTGACTCATGTACAGTTACCCAGTAATTACAGATCTCATGTTTTTAACAACACAGGATGCTATAATTACTGCTACAATTATCACTCATTTAACTTTTCAGCCATTGATGCCAACAAGCGAATTCTGTATTCACAACCACAGCTGGTCAGTGGGCACTGAACACAGTGCATTACTGAAATTTTGTTCCACGTTCATTTGTTGGAAAACAAAACTTTGCCAAACTGATGCGTTGACAGCCCTCTTCTCGACAAGTTCACCAGTTTTTCCCATGAGACAGGAAAAACTGTCCTATCCGGACGGGATTAGTTTTTCAGGGGGACGTCTGTGAAAAATATTTCACCCTTGTACTCAGTGATAAAACTCTTGCATCCGGACAGCAATTGAAAAAACAGGAGGACCCGTGAGTTTTTGGCTTTCTCGGTCACATGACATCGCCTTGTCACGTGATAGCATGTTTAATAATGTCACACTGCCAACTCTGATGATTCCTTTTTAACTTTTAACTTTACTACTGTTCAGTTCAGCATTTAAGATCTCCGTTTAAGTTAAGCTATTTTGTTAAACCAATACAGAAAACACATTATAAAAAATCGCTAATGAATGTAAATAGCTAAATAAATCCGTTAAATAAAATAAAATAAATCCATTAAAAAATCCAGTAAATCCATTTTCGCTCGCCGCTGTCTTTACGTGGATCTCCGTGAAAACGCGCGCCCAACGTGTAACTACGGTGCGTGGCAGTGGACATATAGCTGTTTTATTAAACGCGAGGTGATGTCTGCATGTATAAACTCAGACATGTGGATCCGGACGGGACTAAAATTACCAGACGACCACGGAGTACAGCGAAAAACAGTAGGTAATTCCGCCTGTAATTTTCTCTGAGGACGTCTGAGAAAAACACGGACATGCTCGTTCCGGACGGGATTAAAATCACAGAGGACCCCCGTAAAAGAGAAAATTACCCCAGGACCCCCTGAGAAACTAATCCCGTCCGGATAGGGAGTCACACATACAGGAATTTCATTATTCCATTAGCATGTATTCTGAAATTCTTTGCACCAGATGAAAAATCTATGCTGTAATCATATGAAGCGGTGTTTAAGACACACACTCCTACATCCTGCCCCGATCTCTTACCCTCAGCACATCTATAAGCAGTGACTGAATTGTAAAACCAATTCAGAGGTGAGGTGAGGTCTCATATTTCAGAGGATGGACCTAAAATTGGAGCCACAATGAAACAACTTAAATGTAAAAAGCATGCAGTCAGTTGCCATCTCATGACAATGGTTTATACGTTTTTGTTTTTTTGTGAAGCTTTTATGAAGCTTTGCAACAAGGTTAATTAACGAGGTTAATTTAGTGTTGAAAACAGAGTTAAAAGTGAGATATTAGCAAACATGTTTTGGGATAGAAAAGCCATATAGTATGTATGAATTATATATTATATTATCAAAGCTCTAAATTATCAAACTGAACAAGGTGCCTTCCTTTCAAATACAATCTTGTGCTTCAGCATATATAAATGACCCTGAGTGAAAATTGTCACGGGACATGAGTGTGTGCCTAATTAATTCATTTCATGTTCTCAACTGGAATCAGGTCCTCATCCACTTTTTTCAAAGGACATTCCCAACGTCCCATCATTTATAATAGGGTATAGCACAACCTCACTGAGAGCTTTGTACTAAAAAACCACTCCTCACACACTGGGTTTAAACACACTGGCTTTAGACACATTGGGTATGGACATACTGGGTTTAGACACACTGGGTTTGGACACACTGAGTTTAGACACACGGTTTAAACACAATGGCTTTAAACACAATGGGTTTCGACATACTGGGTTTAGACACACTGGGTTTAGACACACTGGGTTTGGACAAACTAGGTTTAGACACAATGGTTTTGAACACAGTGGGTTTGGACAAACTGGGTTTAGACACACTGCGTTTAAACACAATGGTTTTGGACACACTGGGTTTAGACACACTGGTTTTGGACACACTGGGTTTAGATACAGCGTAACGTGGCACGGGCAAATTTTATACAAATGCAACTTGCTGCAGAGTAACTATTGTTGAGGTTGTGCCCAATGTGCTAATAAAAAATAAGAAAAAAAGTACAAATTCACAACATGTCATTAACAAAACAGCAAAATCACCACATACCATGTAACTTCACTAATCTAAAGTCTTGTGTCTGAACACAGATGAGACAAAGTCTATTACAAGTTCCAACCAGCTTAACAAAAGTTTTAACCACATGAGAGCACTGGGCATGGGTATTAGAGCTGATACCAAAATACAGCATGAAACTCTGCAGATGCAAGATATTCAGATGATATCTGACAGGACCTGTGGTGGTGTTACGGACAGACAAGTTATACTAGTTCAGTGATTCAGACCTCAAAGATTACCACACAGTCCACATTTTTGCTCCATCCAATCTTAACTGAATCAAGCAGTGCACCTGAGCCAAGTATGACCACCAGGTACACTTCTGGGAGCTAGAACATCACAAAACTGTGGACTTCAGGGTGTGGCCAGAGGGTTGTGGTTTCGATTCCCAGGCCCCAAGCCATGACAGAAGTGCCCATGAGCAAGGTACCTAGCACCGGGCAAGGGCTGCCCACCACTCTGGGCATGTGTGCACCACAGCCCCCTAGTGATCACTAGTGTGTGTGCTCACTGGACAGATGGGTAAACTGACAACTGGTTTTAAAATCACAATTGACAAATATTGCACATTTACATTTTTTTATTTTAAATACTGCACTAGGTAACGTAGAACAGACTGTGAGCCTAGTGATCAGCAGTGACAGCAGTCCCAGCTCTTACTGTTAAACCGCTATCTCGTATACTTTTTCCTAGCCATATGTAAAGGATACTTCCACTCCACAATGTTGATGCATGCCTGGCGGAAGGGGTTGTTGAGCGTGAGGCAGAACAGTGCCCTCTCTGGTCTCTGGTTAGTGTTGCCATGCTTCATGGTTTTTTCAGCCTGTTGCTTCTTCTTCTCCGCAAGGGCACCCACAGGGAGCGCCGCAGCGTCCATCGAGGCGGAAGGGTTGTCGGCACTCATGGCGCCGGCGTGGACTGACGCAGGGGTTCAACCGGTGCGGTCCTCCCAGGCGAGAGAGCGGAGGGGAACAGGTGTGGGCGGGAACAAGGGCCGGGATGGAGGCGGGAACGTGGGAGGGCACTGGGGCGGAGGGGCCGGGTTATGTCACCAACAGACTGGCACGTCACCAGGAACAGGGACACTGCTACTGCTGGCATAATTTGCCTCTGGAAAAAGGAAAAAAGAGAAAGAAACGTGTCTAAGTATATATACTAAATATATAAACACATACAAAACTACAGGCTGCTGAGCCAACATTAATAACAAATGTAGGTTCCCACACTCAAAACTAAACAGATACAATGGAGGCTTTAACATCTAAATTGCAACAGAGCATTACCTGGAAACATGGAAATCCTTGCAAGGAGTGCATTGGTCTGAACCATCTTTAAATAGTTCACGAACAACTCAGTCCAGAGGAGGAGATGACTCAATGACTAACAGTTTTTATTCACTGCAGGTAGATTGTAATTTTAGGCAGGATTATGTATTTGTCCATTACTTACACACATATCGTTTATGTAATTTTAGGCAAGATTATGTATTTGTCCATTACTTACACACATATTGTTTATGTTTCATTTATCTTATTCATTTATTTATTTGTTTTATGTTGTTTATATACATGATAAATACTTGACCTGTCCGGGTTAGCTGCGGATGGAGTTTAAACCAAGGACCACAGAAATCAAAGTACCACAGCGACAGCTGAAGTCTTGACTAGAGCCAACCCTGCTCCCCTGAGCCCATAATCACAACAGTGCTTTGACACTGATCTAAGAACAGCAGCATAGTCACCACTAACAGTTGTTTAGATTAGGACTTGGACAGTATCCGCTGAGAAAATGTTATGCCAATGTAATCAAATGACTAATTTGCATGTGTGACGCTGTTTGGAAGCATCCCATGTGGATGTGCCATGGTATGTATCCTGCAAGGAAAACACTCAGCTGGTTCAAAGTTATTTTCATTTGTAACGGACGGGGAGCACGCGCGTGTGCACATGCTCGTGCGCACGCACACACACATACACACAAATGTGCATATCATGGGTTCCCATGGGCTGGGAATATATATCATGAACTGAATCTTGTGAATCTTCATAAAAGAATATTGTGTTGAGTCTGCCCGAGTCACTGCTAGTGCGAAAAAGACTAAAAAGTGCGAAAAAAACAACGTCTGTCACTGCTGACACTGAATAAACACTTGAAGATTTAAAGTTCCAGGCAGCACAACGGACCAACCGGCCTGGCCAGCGCTACAACCAAGGCCTCAGATGCTGTGTACACAAATACCTTGTCTTGTGGAATTAAAAAAATACACAAAAGTGACTGCAAACATTTATTTTATGACTTTATACGAAAAATGCTGCAATTCTAAATACAAACATTTTGGTTAAGAATATTCCACATGTAAACCGCTGTCACTGCCATAATAAAATCGCCTAGGACGACGCATGCAGCGCACCAGATTAAAACACAAGGATAAGCGGTATGAATTCACAACTATCACGCTAATTAATAAGCCGCTCAAATTATTAAGTCCTTGAACTGCTAGGCCACGCGGAGGAGGCGAACAAAAACGGGAAAAAGGTCAAATCGACCGCATTTCCCTTACAACCAATGTCCTCTACCGTTCTACAGCAAAGGCTGTGCTTACATTGTTTTTGTTGGGAGGGGGCGTTCGGATAGGTAAAATAATGCACCTTGTCACAGTAACCCCAGTCTGCTTGTGAGAAGGCGTTTTACAGCACGCTGGATCATAAACACTGGAGACGTATAATATCTAGCTGTCCTCTTAAGAACACTTACAAATGTACCTTCAGAAAAAACAAAGCCCTAGAGATGGTTTATTTTTATACCTCCCATTAACGTCGATTTGAATCGACCGGAGAGAACAACGATGATGCAAATAGCTAGTGACATTCCCAAAAGGGATTCGTGACACTTCGACAGTAACCTTCACTTAACAAAACGGCGACTCTCCTTGACGGGCAGATACAACAGCCTATTTAGACACCAAAATATTTACAACGACAGCGTTGTCAGTGCGTGATGAAAACAAAGTGGTAAGTGGCGATGGTCAGTTTAACAGCTGGCATTAATGCGGGTTGCCATACCACGATGTTCCAGCTCCGATATGCTTCTCCGCAGAATTCACTCTCATATCTTTCATTGCGATCAGACATTACTAAGACAAGGAGCTTAAACATAGCGACCGTGGTGGCATTAAAGGTCTAACCTGAGTAAAAATGAAGGACAAAGAGACTCATACACCACTGCGATTTAGGTTGCGTGCGCTGCCTGTCCTGTATAGCTTTTCTGTGTTGTTGGAGAAGATGACACTACTTCTAAATCCAAACCCCTGGACCTGACGAAGCTCTCCAGAACCCACAAGACCTCTCGGTCAACCTCGTACCTTCTTCGAACGCTTTCTCTTCAGCCGGTGTGTTAGTCTAGTCCACTTATATCCAGAGAGAAAACTCCACCGAATCGCTGACCAAAAACACTCAGGTCCGTTCTCAAAGGGCAAATTAAAAGTCATCAGTTTGGGGCCAAGAGGGACATCTATGCTTAATTAAAACGCTCCATCTTGTTCGCGGGATAGCGAGTTTTAGAAGGAAAGTGCGCACGAGAGCATCATTTAGCGTCACGGCGTCACCGAACAGTGAAACGAGCACATCAGCGCGAGCTCCCTTCTGGTTGTCCTTCCTCTTCGTGGATGCACGAGGCTCTTTAAGTTACCTGTCATAAGAAAAGGACAATGCACACACAGCGTATACTGTGGCAGTTGGCAGGACCATGAAGGCTAGTGGCCGTGATAATGGGAATGAGCTTGTAGTTTATTTTGCTTTTCATAACTGATCCGAATACCACTAGCGCGTGTTCAGCACTCGTGTCGGCGTTAATTTCATCAAGTCATGCGCACACATCCGGGTCTTTGCAGCGTGAAAATTTATGCTAAACGAAACCAGTGTATTTGACTGTCATATTAATATCAAACTAACAGCTTACTTGTTATTACTGTAACTTGGAAGTTGCT
This sequence comes from Brachyhypopomus gauderio, assembly GCF_052324685.1. Classification (NCBI taxonomy): domain Eukaryota; kingdom Metazoa; phylum Chordata; class Actinopteri; order Gymnotiformes; family Hypopomidae; genus Brachyhypopomus; species Brachyhypopomus gauderio. The sequence goes on along the minus strand of NC_135211.1, from coordinate 22,034,506 downwards.
CTTAATAACGGGAAACAACGGTTCTAACGTAATAAAATGGAACGGTTTTTCCTCAGGAAAAATAATGAAATGTGATTCTTATCACAAAATAATGTGACCCAAGTGCACCCAAGTTTAACATTACACCGAAGTGAAGGGAGAGAGAGAGAGAGAGAGAGAGAGAGAGAGAGAGAGAGAGAGAGCATCAGTCTGAAGCTACTGATTTGTAGGGGGAAATGTCATATAAAGCTAAGCTGTCGAATTGTAAATAATGTGCACAAAAATAAGGATGGACAGTCACAGGCGTGGAAAACTATGTATAAGTGTGCGCGCGCGCGTGCGTGCGTGCGTGCATGCGTGCTTGCACCAGAGAGCAGCAGTGACACTGCTCCATGTTACCATGGCTCTTGGCCAAGTGGCAAGCAAATTTTCCAAACCCACATGAAATGCAAAACAGGTCTCAGTGCTAATGGACAATCATGGGTGTGAATGACCCTACTGTAAACAAGACCCTGTTTTATAAAAGGTTTTGATAACATTTCTAAACGTTTCACTGGCATGTTTCCTGTCCCACATAGAATTTTATTTAAACCTTGTTAATTTACTGGAGCGTTGAAATACTGTGCTATCAGCTAATTATTAGCCAACTTACTACTGGAATTCACCTGGAGTCAATCATATCATATGCTTACAATTTACTTTTAACATTGATTCCAACGTAAAATAGAAATAAGTATTGATGTCGCTATATTGGTTTAAATAATTTTTGTACCAGTGAACACTTGGTCCAGTGTGAACTGAAGTTCTTGTGGTGTCCAAAACACAGCCCTAGCAATAGGGAGGTAATACATATTCAACATCAGTATATTATTGTCCATGCCTAAACATGTAATTCATAATGTCTGGACAAATATGTAACCACTTCAGTATCCTTATAAAGGGCCACTGGCTTGCATGCCTGTAATGTCTGTAATGTCCACCTGAATGGATCTCTACCCTGAATATTTGCCATTTAGATTGGTTACAATGAGCCAAAACTACAGTCTCCATCTGATTCACTTTCACACATATCTCTCGGTCTCTGGAATATTCTCCTGTCACATCATTCTGCTCAGAGTGTTCCAGAACATTCCCTTAACCAAAAAGTCATCTAAAGAAGACTATTAGGTAAAGGTTGGAAAACTGGAAAAGGTGTGGAAATAATCTAGATAATCTAGATCAATTGAAGCAATTTAATTATTGAGGAGTGACTAGAGGGTTTTATCCACAAATAATAATATAGAAAAACATTGTATGAATAGAAAAATGGAATTAGAGAGAGCATCATATTAAAAGAAGCACCTTACATAAAATACAGCAGTGAATACTCACCTGTAAAGAAACTTGCTGTGTGGATTTGCTAAAAATCCATCCATGTTTCTGCTCTGGCGTTGCAGACTGACACATTAAGAGCTTACCATGGGAGTGTTGGATATTTTAGCAGGTGGTGTCCATTTACCTATCAGCCAGGTATAATGTCCTCTTTCAGAATCCACCTTAATTATTGAGAAGTTCACAGCAAGCCTTGACCAATAGGGGAAGGCCTATTTGGAAGTCATGTGGCTTAGGTCAATGAAACCCCAGAAGGAAGAGGGTGGTAGATGCACAATGCATAACAGGTGACAGAAACACTGATCTGAGATCAGTTAACCTTACTAAATGCTAATGAGTACCATTATACTTTGAAACAAAACTCTTGCTTCATGTCAGCTTGAAAGGGCAGCTTTTGTTAACATCGAACTTCTACCAGTAGCTCAGTTTAGCATGAATTTGCCCTGCCTGTTTCAAGTATGTCTGTATTTCATTTCTCTATATCCTGAATTTTCATAGTTAGATGCACATCAATTTCTAATGACAGTCTTCACTGACAGGCAACATTCCCAAAAATAAAACAACATATGCAAAACAACAGAATGCAATAGTGCAAATGTATTTTAATATGTTTATTTTCCATATTTAAGCAATGTATACTGGTCCATTTAAGCACATAATTTCACTGATTGACTCAACTAAAGGATTCCAATTAAAAACTGATCTGAGGTCAAAATTATATTGCATACTATATTGGGATTAATTATGTTTAATAAGGTTAAATGATCTGAGATCAGCACTACTGTCAGCCTTATCATCTTTCACGGTTTGCCTTCATCATCATCAATGAAGTCATACAAGTGACACCAAATTTCAAGCAAAGGTAACTTGATTTTAAGAAAAAGAAAAATTATATTTGTTTAAAGGTTAAATGTGTGAAATATGCTTGCTGATGAGAGCTGAGAAAATGCCTTTGGTATCTGTAGCAGTGATGTCACTCATAAGGGTCCCTTCCTCTTCCAGGGCATCAAAAGGCCACCTGGTCTGCCACGTATTTACCGGCCTAATGAAAATGTGCCATTAAACAAAGCCAAATGTGAAAGTGTTTCTCACTGTGCTGTTACATAAATGTAAATGTGTCATATTTCGTGAGGGTGTGTGTGTGTGTGTGTGTGTGTGTGTGTGTGTGTGTGTGTGTGTGTGTGTGCATGTGCAGGCCCGAATCCTTGCAGTGAAGCTGTTCCTCCACTGCATAGTAAACTTCATCCACACACAACAGTGTTTTGTGGAAATCACTGTTCTGTGATCTGGGAAGCAGGCCAGTATAGAATATATTTTATACAGTTATTTTCCATATTATCTTTCCATATTACCTGTACGTATTGGAGGAATATTTGCCAGTAGAATCATAGTATCATGTTGTTTCACTTTTCTTATATCCCCATTAGAGTCTGTATCTCCTAAACACATATGATGTGCCTGGTTGACAGGTGCAGATGTCTGGCTTAAGAAAGAGAGTTAAATGCCAGGATGTACCAGTGTGTGATTGAGGGGTGGGGAGACAGAAAAGGATGAGCTTATGCATGTTTCTATGTGTGTGTGTGGGCTGACAGTGTGGGTTGGTTGTTGGATTTGTGTATATATATATATATGTTCATGGGTTTATGTATTTGTGCATGCTGTGTTTCAAATGAGTTCCATGGCATGGTTCATGAATGTAAGTGTCTATCTGTTAGTGTACATGCACACACGGCTGCAGGTACAGGTCTAACCTCACCAACACACACACACACACACACACACACACACACACACACACACACACACACACACAACCTCTGTAGACTGCACCAAATCCCAGTGCAGCGAAGTCGAGTGTTAATACAGGACTCTAACTGCAGTCATAGCCTTTTGCAGCCACTACGAGCAAAAATAGAAACATGCACCCGCAATGTATGATCCCTTCCACAAAGTTGGGGAGGCACGGACAGCTCCGATTGGACAGGAGGTGTCACATGATTTTGCATTCCCAGGCTGGGATTGGATTCCATGTTTTGGAGCAGTTTGAAGCTAAGTGTTTCTGACAGGGATAGAAAGCCCAGTGAGGGAGGGAGGGAGTGAGGGAGAGACAGAAGCTCACTTAAAGAGAAAAAGTATGAGAGAAAGACGGACTGATCATTCACACAGAGCAATCATTTGACAGTACATCTCCACTCATACTGACTCTAAAGCCAGTATTATGGAGCAGAAAACAGTGCAGCTTTCTGGAATGTTTGTTTCCCAGTAATCTCAGCATGGCTCTAGAATGCTTTGACATTTTTAACTATGTGAGTTGTTAGGAAGATGTCCATCACTGCATCATAAGTTGAGAACTGTGTGACATTCTAATCTGACATGTGCTTCGTGATTCCTGAAAACCTTTGATGTATCTACAATCAACAACAGCTCCAGAAGCTCTTCTGGATGTTCTACATCTTGATTTTGATCCCGTCTCATTTACGGCATTTACATTTACGTCATTTAGCAGACGCTATTATCTAGAGCGACTTACAAAGTGCTTTACATTTGATCACAGAATTCATCCTAGGTAATAGTACGCATAGGTCAGAATTCAAGATACCCTTGAGGCAGACTACTAAACTACAGGAGTCAATGTCATTACCTAGTGTTTTGCAAGTTAAACGTTTACCAAGAAGCACAAATAACCATAGACAGACATACAATTTAAGAACAATGCCAAGAGTTATCTGCTGAGTTAGTGCTCTGTTAAGAACTCAACAAACAGGTGGGGCTTCAGTCTACGCTTGAAGATAGCAATAGACTCTGCAGTCTGAGCAGCTAATGAAAGAACGTTCCACCATCTTGGAGCCAGGACAGAGAATAGTCTGGAGCTTTGTCTTCCATGAGACTTTAAGCATGGTGTTTTGAGTCAAGCCAAGCTTGAGGTTCTGAGTGCTCGCTGTACGGATTGGCTTTTGACCATGTAGGGAGGGGCTAGTCCGAGGGGCTAAACCAAGTTTCAAGGTTTTATATCTGATGCGTACAGCTTCTGGAAGCCAGTGAAGAGAGCGTAGGAGAGGAGTTACATGTGAGAACTTGGGGAGATTGAAGACCAGTCATGCTGCAGCATTCTGAATTAGTTGTAGAGGTCTGATGACCCGTAGAGGAAGACCTGCAATTAGGGAATTGCAGTAGTCCAGCTTTGAGACGACTAGAGACTGCACAAGCACTCGAGTAGCTTCCTGTGAAAGGAAGGGTCGTATTCTCCGTATGTTGCTCCGTATGTCTCGAGTGTGAGGTGGTGGGTATGTGTGGGACAGAGGCCCAGACGAAGGGTGGAGGCCCAGACAGAGAGTGGAGGCCCAGACGGAGCCCTGCTCCACTCACGTGGTGATCGATTCCTCTTACTGCCTCTGTTCTTCAAAGCTTCCTGCATAATTCATGACATATGTGCCCTGTCCCTTTCTGCTCGATTAGGGACGAGTAAGACATCACAACAACCTCTTGAGACATACGGACGTGGGTGACTGGATTGCTTCAGGAATGGCAGTGGAGGAACAGAGAGCAAGGGAGAGAGAGAAATGTCATTTAATCAAAATGAGAAACAATGTCAGGGATGTTTCTATATGCGGTTAAAAAGGCACTTTTTACTCTCTAAATTATATAATATGATCGGATGAGAACTAACATGTTTTTCATATTCATTCTTGTGATTTTAATATTTTGTCTTTTTCTAATATAATTACTTTGTATTCAATGTTTGTCCTTTTAATTCTTATTAAAAATTATTATTGATTATTATGCCTGCATTGACTTTAAAAGAACAAAACTGCGGCGGGTCCAACAGACCCGCAAACACTGGCTACCACTCTAAAACGTCCTAAAACGTTATCCAACCCAAGTTTTCAGATCCGGTCTCCAAGGAATTTTGAAAACGCAGCTAGCTGCCGATAAGGGACAACGGTGAATTTAGAAAACTCTGACGTAAGCTTGTGAAGAGACCTCCTCGGTTACATAATCCCGTTGTTACGCCGTTTGCTGCAATGTTTAGCTGGAAGGGAAAGTGTTTATCCCTTCATATCTTATGTTTGTTTGCTGCTACATTGCACTGGAGATTTTAAGCAAAGTACCATCTCTGAAATTCCATGGGATCCAAAGGTCAGACACTGGCGCATAATCACCATTCACCTTCTACATCGTTTTGTGGTTTATTGTGGACAAGAAACGTTGGGGGGGGGGAATGAAAACTGTAGCGTAGCCAAAACACAAAAACAGCGCCTTTCAATGTATCTGTGTAGTGTTAATGGCCAAAGACGAGATCGCCATTAAAACTAAGCACTGTCTGTGTCCAGTTTCGTGTGCGTTACTGGGGCCATCTGCTGGCCAGAGGGTGAGATAGCAGACGGAGACAACGTTGGAAGCGAAAAGCTCCTGAAACTCTTCATAAACAGCGAATCGTTAACCAAAAGTAGAGTTGTTATTTAGTGCAGATAATAAATAATGTCAGTCCTATAGGAATGACTCTTTAATATAATCAATCTCCCTCTTCTGCCTCTATCACGCAGATACCCTTTTATAATTAATAATATAAACTCATAAAACCTGGAAAAGCATATGCGCATTCAGAGCGCAAAATGTTGTATTTAGCCTACATGTTATGCTCTGACGGATTGGTCTTCCTTTAAATGATGTGTGTGTCTCTCCCCTCCCTCATGGCGTCTTGTCTAAAATTACCTTTTCTGAAGAGGGTATGCGGCGTTCCCTCTGTTCTGGATGCTGTCGAAGTCGCTGGATCGTTCTGGACCGTACCATTAAACGATGAAAAGGGGAAATGTTTATCTCTCTCTCTCTCTCTCTCTCTCTCTCTCTCTCTCTCTCTCTCTCTCTCTCTCTCTCTCTCTCTCTCTCTGACACCCATAAAAAGCGGAAGAGGCTGGGTTGGAGGTCGATGTGTATGGTATGGTTCACACTGAGGATGCTGACGCACCACAGGGCTCGCCGCCAGAGTGACATAACTGCAGATGAAACGGTCGTGACACTTGAACGGCTCGTTTATACATGCTGCGTACGTCGGCACGTCCACATTGCTCGAGGTTCACACCTCTTGCTCCACCCTCCCTGGCATGCATACTTGGAAGCCAGAGCTTTTGGTGTCACGTTGGGGCAAAGCCGCTTAGTCCTGGCGACAGAAGCTTGCTTCTCTCAAACAGTAACTGAGGAAAAAATGAAACAGACTCCACACACTGATTTCAGCACTTCCGAATGCGCTCTGGTTCCCAGTGAAATCCCAGTGCTCTGGCTGATCTGCCAGAGAGGCTGTAAGAATGCCAGCTTCCAAGGGATCCCAACACTGGCACCACTTACAAGTTTCCATGGTGTGGTATAGTTATGTGGGTTATTTGAGTTCTGTGGGTTCTGTGAGTTAAGTGAGGTTATAGGGCATGTGTTGGCTCAACACTTCATGCAGTACCCAAATTGATCAGGGCAATGGAAGGAAATCAAATCCTGTGTCATATTTGGTGTGTGTGTGTGTGCTCATTCATATATTGCCATATCTCTGTGGCAAACTGGTAACTGGCACATTGAGTCTGTCATATCAAAAACAACAGATTTGTCTTCAACAGCCTGTGCATGGAGTGAGATGTTTAAAACTGGTCTGAGGGTGTAGGGATAAAGGTGAATGTATGTGTTATTGAGAGTGTTGTTGCAGATGACTGACATCACTGGGCTACGTGATGATGGAGCAGCGTTGATGCATTAATTGATGATGGTGCAGCATTGACACACTACGTGATTATGGAGCAGCGTTTGACGCACTACGTGATGATGGAGCAGCGTTTGACGCACTACGTGATGATGGAGCAGCGTGGACACGTTACGTGATGATGGAGCAGCGTTGACGCATTACGTGATGATGGAGCAGCGTTGATGCATTAATTGATGATGGTGCAGCATTGACACACTATGTGATGATGGAGCAGCGTTGACGCATTAATTGATGATGGTGCAGCATTGACACACTACGTGATGATGGAGCAGCGTGGACGCACTACGTAATGATGGAGCAGCATTGACGCACTACGTGGTGATGAAGCAGCGTTGACGCATTAATTGATGATGGAGCAGCGTGGATGCACTACGTGATGATGGAGCAGCGTGGATGCACTACGTGATGATGGAGCAGCGTTGATGCACTACGTGATGATGGAGCAGCGTGGACGCGTTACGTGATGATGGAGCAGCGTTGATGCACTACGTGATGATGGAGCAGCGTGGATGCACTACGTGATGATGGAGCAGCGTGGATGCACTACGTGATGATGGAGCAGCGTGGACGCGTTACGTGATGATGGAGCAGCGTTGATGCACTACGTGATGATGGAGCAGCGTGGATGCACTACGTGATGATGGAGCAGCGTGGATGCACTACGTGATGATGGAGCAGCGTGGATGCACTACGTGATGATGGAGCAGCGTTGATGCACTACGTGATGATGGAGCAGCGTGGATGCACTACGTGATGATGGAGCAGCGTTGATGCACTACGTGATGATGGAGCAGCGTGGATGCACTACGTGATGATGGAGCAGCGTTGATGCACTACGTGATGATGGAGCAGCGTGGACGCGTTACGTGATGATGGAGCAGCGTTGATGCACTACGTGATGATGGAGCAGCGTGGATGCACTACGTGATGATGGAGCAGCGTGGATGCACTACGTGATGATGGAGCAGCGTGGACGCGTTACGTGATGATGGAGCAGCGTTGATGCACTACGTGATGATGGAGCAGCGTGGATGCACTACGTGATGATGGAGCAGCGTGGATGCACTACGTGATGATGGAGCAGCGTGGATGCACTACGTGATGATGGAGCAGCGTGGATGCACTACGTGATGATGGAGCAGCGTGGATGCACTACGTGATGATGGAGCAGCGTTGACGCACTACGTGATGATGGAGCAGCGTGGACGCGTTACGTGATGATGGAGCAGCGTTGATGCACTACGTAATGATGGAGCAGCGTTGACGCACTACATGATGATGGAGCAGTGTGGGTTGAGGTCTGTTAATTGTGTCCTGAGTTCACTGGCCTGTCATGCTTTTCCTGAGCTTCCTTCAGGACAGAGATGAGAATACAAAGGCCAAGCACGCTCACATCGCATCTTACACACTTTTTGGATCACACCACCCGTCCCCACATACACACCACCCGTCCCCACATACACACCACCCGTCCCCACACACACACCACCCGTCCCCACATACACACCACCCGTCCCCACATACACACCACCCGTCCCCACATACACACCACCCGTCCCCTCATACACACCACCCGTCCCCACACACACACCACCCGTCCCCACATACACACCACCCGTCCCCACACACACACCACCCTCCACCCTTCTGCCTTGCTGCTTCAGGAGTCGATCCCTGACAGCATCGCCGCAGCTCCAGTGTGTGGACACTCCAGTGTGTGGACCCTCCAGTGTGTGGACCCTCCAGTGTGTGGACACTCCAGTGTGTGGACCCTCCAGTGTGTGGACCCTCCAGTGTGTGCAGTAGGTATAAATGAGCCTCATCTCCATGCCCTCGTGCAACATTTATGCCAGTGTCAGTATCCAGTGCCATGTTGTGTCTCATGTCCTCCCATGTGCATCTACACATGTAATATGCATGACTGACAGTTCCCGTAGGTGCAATTGCACTGTAGTGCCCAGTGGGGCTTATGAGTGTTTTGAGTGAAGATCAGAGCAGAGCTGTCAAGGAGCTACCAGATCGTGTGTGTGTTTGTGTGTGTGTGTAGTTCTCTTGTTACATACAATAGCAACCATAACTTGTTCTCACTCCTCTATTCCCAAGAAGATGGTAGCACAATCTTCTTTTCTTCTCCTGTAGATATGTTCTCCCATTCCAGTGACTTGCTGTTTTTCATATTGTAGCACCTGGCAGTAGGTGACCTCTGGGCGAGGTCTCTACGGCCCCAGAGGGCAGCACGCGGTTAGTTCTCTCTCCCCTCTTCCCCCTGAGTGGGTGTGGATCTTTCCCCTTACACCTGTTTAATGTAAGTGAAGTGTCTAAAGAAAAAGTAAGAGTAATGGCTTACTCTCTGCCTCATTCCTCACTGTCGCTACAATATTTTCCACTAGAGGGCGTTAAAGCTGACTAATACAGCCCTGCGGTTTCTGGTCGGTCTTTTCGGACTTTTGGATAACATCAGTAACCAGTTTCTCACCAGCTCCATCATCAGTTCTACAACACACACACACATGTCACGCTACAGCCTCTGACCCCTCCCCTTTGGGCGTGTGTTTATGTTGTCTACGTCTAGTCGTCTGCGTCTGTGTATCTTTGTGGGTGTGGTTGTGTCTGAATGTGTTCATCGGTCTCACCTGTGGCTCGTCTCATCATCACTCGGGGCTTATGTGGTTTGTCTATTTAATGTGTGTTCGCGCAGTGTCCCGTGCTCGTCTTTGTCAGAGTCGTTTGAGTGTGTGAGTATGTTCCACATGCGCTGTCTGCGCACTTTTGTATGTAATAAAGTAATGTTCGTGCCAACGGTAATAGGACTCCATGCCTCGTCCTTGCCGTTAGGGGTTAGGGGTTCCCAAAAATATTTAATTACCTTATTTAATATATTTAAATCATAACACACCAACAAACCATTTGTTTTATTTCACAGTAAAGCCAAAGCAAAGGAAAAAAGATAAATACACATTTAAATGCAAACTACTGAGAGGAAGCTGTTTGATTTAATTACCACTTAATAACTTAAATGACTAAAGGCAGGTGTTCTGTGCAGACTGTGTGCTTAGTCAGTCTCTGCAGCTGTGTGTGTGTGGGGGGGGAGGGGGGGAGAGGTCAATTTGAAGCCAACTTCCATATTTAAAAAACATTTAAGGAACCGGACTGAGAGTCTCTGGACTGTGATATCTAGGCACTAGTGCTGTGATCAGACGTTCACTGTCAGACTGCTGGATGTCCTCTTCATTTTAATGAACCAACAGTCTCTGTGTCCTCCTTCCGCATGTGCAGGGGGTTCTGGAGACATGGAGCAGGGGGTTCTGGAGACATGGAGCAGGGGGTTCTGGACACTGATGCTAAAGCTCAGGCTGCCTCAGTTTACAGTGGGGAAGTCAGAAGGAGTCTGTATTACATACAGCTCAGAAGCGGTTCTTACAACGGCCATACCATAAAGCTTTGTACTTCCGTAGAGCTCCTCGAATGGCGAACACAGCGATGCCGGTTCCATAAGACAGAGTGTAGACTGCAAACAGACAGCCAGACCCAAGGTTCTTTTACAGAGTTTTCACATGACATATTATGACTATATTATTCTTAATGGTAGTCATTCGTCACATCACTTCAGTTCTCTTAAGCTGAATTTGCCTAAACTCAGTTAAACCTTAGTATTGTGTGCATGCAAGTACAATGTATAAAGAATCACACAGCATGGTAGATGCAGCAAAAAAGAAAAAAATTTCTTTCACATTTTATTTTAGCTCTTTTATTCAGGTAAAAGAAGATGTGAGAGCAGAGACGCAGACATGGTGTGAGTCACGTGAGAAGCTGTATTCATACCGTGATAAGAGCTGAGATGTACCACTGCCACCAGCAGAGCAAAAGTAAAGCCCCATACTACATCTGGAAGGAGGCAAGATCACAGAAAAAGACAAGAGAGAGAGACAAGGAGAAAGGAACATTTTAATGTTAAAGTTAATTCTTAGATTAAAAAAATTATTTATTTGTGCGTGTCAGTAATGGGTTAGTTACCCCTCCTTTGGAACGGTGGACCTTTGCATTTTTTAGTGTGTGGGGGCAAACCTAGAACACACAAGTAAGTAACATGTTTAGATGCAGTACCTCTGATGTTCAAACCCAAGTCTGGGAGATACGGTACTGCCCAAGTTAGGGTTTCACTGCTCTAACACACCTGATTCAGCTCATCAAGTCACATCAGGTCCGTTAGGGCCAGGGAGATTCTAGACTGGGATGTTGAAGTACTCTACTGTTCAAATTTAATAATACTGTCTCAAACAGGGACGTGTGTCACATGTGTGTGTGTGTGTGTGTGTGTGTGTGTGTGTGTGTGTGTGTGTGTGTGTCACGTCTGTCCTCCAGCATTGTTAGCTCATAGACTCTTAACATCTTCACATCACTGAGCTATTCTGTGCCAGAGAACATGGAGCTTCAGGGACAACCTTGCGGACCTCACCACAGCTCACACCCACACACTCGAACGCAAACACAGAGAACAAAGAGAGAATCACTGGCATCACCAGAGCTGCAGAGATAACAGGAAACAAACACAAGTATCAGAAACGGTCAACGTCATAGCAAAAGCGAAAGTGAACTGCCACTTACTAAACAGAAAGTGAAATATTGGGGACTAAAAAACACAACAAAATGCCAGAAAACATAATAATCGCAAAATATAAGATAAACTATTACTCTATTTAAAATATTGTATTCTAACATTACTTCAACATTTTACGCAGCATACTCAAAATACTGGGATGAGTGAAATAAACTGCAATTCAGTTCATTTTAATGATATTTGAATGGTATTTTTGAATGTTTATAATGTCACAGTGTACAGTGTCCACTCTACCTAACATTGTGAGTGACCTTTGTACCCATGTGAAGACTCACAGTAGTATGGCCTGTAGAAGAACAGTCCACACCCAAGCCCGAAGCAGATTGCAAAGAAATGATAAAATTTGTCTGGAATAAATCAACAAAGAAAGATATTTAATCATATCAAAAGCGGTGGAGCAGGTAGATCAAGGTGTTAGCAATACCAAAGCTTCAAGGGTTTGTCTCCCAGAAAACGTACACAGAGGCATACCAATAAATATATGTTAAACATAAATATATGTACATGAGTACATACGTTTGTAAATGATGTAAATCTAGGTTACACTGTTGACTCTTTTAATAACCATGATCCTACAACCATGATTTTAATAAGCCATGATCCTTCTGTTGAGAAATTACTTACAGTGATGGTAGAAATCCAGAATACCGTGGTGTCCATCCTGAAATCAGTCATTTTAACTTTTTAGATGTTGCTCGCATTTTAGGTGTCAGTGTTAACAGCGTGTAAACCTGAGTATCTGAACTCTTACCATGGACGAGCTCCAGCTCTGTCTTCAAGATGATAATGCGTTACACCTAGGGAGCACAATAAATAACTCCCAAACCTGACGTTATTGTAAATCACGTTACCAACGTTAGTGGATTTAAGACACGTGACACGACTGGAAGTGAAACGTCTCAGTGGTCAATTTCTCTTTCATGATCAAGGCAAAGACAGTGCCGAGCTATTTCAAGCCTCACCGCAATCATCTTTATGGAGTCAGGTGCGAGGAACATATTTGGGCGGGGTATAGTTTTATCAGTGGTGAAATGTGTCAATAAGACACTTAATAATAAGACACACAATAAGACACGCAGTAAGTTTAAGGATCTGTTGAACGCAATAAAAATGAATGAATTATTTCATTAAAAGATAAAAGCTTCATAGTCAAACGTTTGAGTACATATGCCTAGAAATAAGGATTCTGTTAAAAATGCACAACCTTGTTTATAGTGAACTTTCGTTATGCAATGTGTGCTTTAATTGCACTTTAATAAAACATTGTATAAATGAAAGTAGAATTCTTATGCAGCAGAAGGGAACTGTCAACGAAACCAAAGGCATTTAAGTTCCCAGAGCCTACGTCAATTATAACAGCAAAGACATAACAACTTAGGTCGGACATAACAAGTCGGGTTACTATCCGACGAGACTCAACAAAATTCCTCGTGGAGGATACTCACGGGCGCGATGAAAGAAGGCACCGCAATGGCAGCCTACAGCCTGCAGGTGGCAGCAGAAACGCGTTTTTAGGCAGAGGCTGTTTAAAACTGACGACTTAGGGAAAATGGATGACGTAGGGCAGCCCGCGGAGCTCTGTCTTCGTGTACAAACCGCCAAGCATGCCGGGTCTGTAGTCCACGCGCAGATTTTGTCCCACACAGTTTATTATATAGCGAACTCCATTCTCCAGCAGGGGGGGTCAGCGCCTTGAATCTCGTCGTTTTCCAGATGGATGATCTCAGCTTTGGGTTCCCCTCCTTATCACAGTGTCACCGACTAACGGACAAAATTATGGGTCTCTTCAAACCACCAGGAGTTTTGACATGGAGAATAAGTTGCTGAGTACTTGGGTTTCTCAGGTGCTTGCAGTTCTCTGTGTAACGGCAAGGAAATGCGCTGCAAGCTGAAGATATTTTTGATGGTAATTTAATGACTGACAAAAAGGGTTTGACGGGCTTGGTCCGCTTTCGTCTCCGCTAGACTCGCCGGCAGGCCAAGATGTCTGGGGAAGAGGAGGGTTACCCTGAGGCGCAGCTGGTGATAGAAGCCGGGCCGAACTGGCTTCGGGCCGAGATAGAGCGTTTGTCCCGGGAGCTGAGCGAGACCACCCGGGAGAAGATCCAGGCGGCGGAGTACGGACTCGCGGTTCTGGAGGAGAAGCAACAGCTACAGCAGCGCTACGACGAACTGGACAGCGAGTATGAAACCGTCCGACAAGAACTGGACCAGCTCAGAGAGGTGAGGGTCTCTCCCGAAAAAAGGTTCATTACAGATCAACAGAAATGCCATCTTACAGCTATTATTACTATGAAAGATCATTTTAATCTATATTAAATTCTAACAAGCAAGGGAAAAAATGTGATGACCAGCAAACGTCTGATCTCTGCAATGTTGGTCTCCGCCCTGTCATGCCCGAGCTGTGTTGGTCTGCTCTCCAGTTTACTAACAGAAAAGGAGAGAGAGGTTATGCGTGAATAAACTTCCTCCAGAGGTTTCATTTAGATTAATACCATTAAGCAACGATTCAGCAACGAAAGCCTACGCTCGGTTTCGTGATGGAGAGCTTAGAGGGAGATTGAAGAATGTAAGCTTTAGACGCGATGGAATTTCATACACTTAAGGATGCCAAAATGGTTCACCAAATGCTGAAGGCACCAATAAAACCAGTGGAGAACTGGGTTTAGTTCGCGTTTGTGGCATGTTGGTGCCACGACGGGACGACACACAAACACACGTTTCTTAACACATTTTAAAGCATAGGCGTATTACATTGTTAGTAAACAGGTATACACAGGAAATCAGTAGCCACTGTTGCTAGTGGCCTTCCTGTAAATGGGAACAATATGGTCTTGACTGTTTTGTAGGCCTGCGTCTAGTTTCTACCAGATGCCTTGGGTCCACTCATACGAAATTTGCTGGACTGAAACACTTTTGTACAAGCAACTACATTGTTACAAGCTGTAATGTCTCATCAGTGAAGAATATGTGTGTGATTGTAAGTGATTGATCAGTTAGCCAATCCTTTAAATAGAGTTACAGGAATTTGCTTAGAAAAATGTAATCACACTATTTGTTTAACATCACAGGGCAATCTGTTGGTTTTGCTGGTAGAATATTCAGATCCTAAGACTACACTCTTAAAGTAATTCAGGCCAAACAAACCCAGTTCACCCTGTTCACCCCCCTCACACAGACACACACCCCACGCCCCCCACCAGGTTTTAAAAAGAACACAGGGCTTCCTTCTCCTTCTTACGTCCTATCAGAGGAAAAGCAGGATGTTCACATTTGTACTTCGATCGCTGTGGGAGTGGATTTCCAAACTTTTAAGTGGTTGCATATCTTAAATATGTCTGCCGAACACAGAAGACCAGCATCACCCTCTTCCCCGTGTTGCCATGTAAAGTCCATGTGGGTGTTGAAATGCTGTAGTATGTGCCCCAAACCCACTGACCATGTGATGGTGATGTCTGTGATGAACACACTTGGACTCTGTCTGTGAAGGGAACAAAAGCAGGAAGTCGTGCTGCACACACATTGACACATAACCAGACACTCTGTCTGTTTATCTTACATGGTCCAAAATGGCAAGACCATGACTCTGAGTCTGGCTACATGTAGTAATGTGCTCTCTCTCTCTCTCTCTCTCTCTCTCTCTCTCTCTCTCTCTCGTGTGTATGACATGAGCACTAATCCACAGACGTCATGCTTTGCAGGGATACGTAGCCATTGTTTTGACAGAGACCTAAACTCCATCCTTCTCTGATTGGAGCACTTTCTATATAAAGGGGCAAATCTGTGGTGGCAGTAAGAGGATCTGTGACAAAATCGAGCTAAAAAAAGCGTGCGGCTGCATCCTTGGCCGCTACCTTCTGCCCTTCTGCCTCTGGGACTGTGCCACACAGCTCATTTGGCCTCGCCAGAGTTTAGCATGGCGCGCTGAAGAATGACCACAGCCAGGGAACTACGTGCCAAAACAATATAAACCATTCTTTCCTTAAAAGAGTACAGGACGGGTCTAAAGATGTGCAACATTTGGAATTGTTTAGGTGCAAAAGATGCCTAACCTCATTGAATTATTACTGCTATTGTATACAACCAGCTGTAAAGTATAATCTAAATCAAAGAGTTTATTTGAGTAAATCATGCTCTTTATTTTGAGTTCCAAATTAAATTTAGAACAACTCAAATGAGGTCAGGTCAGGTGCTTTCTGTGGGCAGTTTGATTAAGCTCAATAGCTTTTACAGTACAGTATGACTGTGGATGTGATGTGTGGATGGCACAGGTCAGGTTGAACACTCACCAGATTCACTTAATGTCATAGCTGCCAACAAGCACACACACTACATGCACATATCATACACACACGCTTCTGTCTGCATATGCAGACTTAACGCACTCACATTTAGCTCCAGGTCACAGAAACTGGAGCAATATGATCTGCATATATAATATAGGCACTGTTTCAATTTGTTTATGAATTTATTGTTTACTATTGTATTCAGTGAATGCAATATGTTACTATTTCCGTGTCTTCAGTAGAGTACACACCTGCATTTCAAGTTTGCCTGTGGAATGTCAGCTTTATTATTATTATGTTTTTTTTATTTTGTACTGTGTTCTGCCATGTTTTGAAGTGAAAGTAGGAAGTAGAGCCACTCTCAGAAGCAGTGTTTCACCATTGCAATTTGACCTCCACCAATAGGAAGTGTCCAAGATGCGATCTCCACCAATAGGAGGTGTCCACTACTGTACAGAGGCAGGGGTTTTCCAGTCACTGAGCTGGGAGCTAGCTCTGCCCCATTCTAAAGTTTTGGTTGTAGAATGTAGGTTTCATAGGGCTCAGATTTATGTAAAGAACCGGTACATACAAATATTTGGGAAGAAATCGCCATTACAGGAACTGTTCAGACTTGGGGCTCGGATAATTTTGAAGTCCCTTAAGGCTCAGTTTATCTAAGAAACTGAACAAAGAGCTAAGTAGTGGGGTTTTCAAAAACAGCTTAGCACAGGGAACAGATGAAACCTTGGGTCTGTGGGATGGAGTGGGTGTTTGATGGTTCAAACCACAGGAAACTGTAAATGTGGATCTGTAGCATACAGAGTTGTCACTCTCGCTGACCTGTGGTCCACTGCTCTTCTTCTTGTTATTCACGGTTAGTGAGGATCTGTAGGGTTATGAGACTACCGAGGGCCGTCTGTCTGAGCTGAGGGCCGTCTGTCTGAGCTGAGGGCCGTCTGTCTGAGCTGAGGGCCATCTGATCTGTGGCTGGCATTGTCTGTTTCTTGTCTTTTCTCATTTCAAAACATTTGTACACAAACAAATGAAAACACATGATACCTGTGACAGGGAGTTTTTTAATGGTATAGCCATTGTGTGGCTATAACATAAGATTCTCTTTAAATCTTTTCAGATATTTTGTTTCTCTAGTTTGTATCAACATTTTTTTTTTACTTTTATTTACTTTCTTTCCAAATATGTAATTTGTTTTGTTCACCCTTCTTTAAGTTGTTTGGCAGGTTAAACAATTGATAACAATTGACCACTAGACTTCTATATGTGCATATTGATCGTGGGTTATTTGTGATTTATTTATTTAACAGTTTGTGACTGTTGTTACTCCAGGGATCTTGCAAATGAACCTTGTTTGAACCTTCATTGTGTAGTCTTTGTGTTTGTCACTGTGTGGCAAACATTTGCGTGAATTGTAAGCTACTTTTGGAGCATCTCCATTATTCCTGAGAGGGATGGGCACTAAAGAGATGAGAAGAGAGAAAAGGATTAAAAGGGGAGAGAGAGAGAGAGAAAAGGGCGCGAGAGAGGAGGGGCTTGTGTTGGGAGATGGGGAGGGAGGAAGTGAGGGTAGGACAAAGGACAAAAGGCACGACAGTGAGAGGAATAGTGGGGGGTGTAAACGGGCCCAGGGGGAGCAGGACGGAGGGGCAGATGAGACAGGCAGACGGAAGAGGAGGTTAGCAAGAGTGCAGACGCATGTGGGGGAGAAAGGCCTCACGGGAGACGAAGGAGGAGACGTATGTGGGAGAAAAGAGGCAGGAGAAAAGAGAACCCGTGGTGTATCCAGATCACTCTCAGTTTTATCCATCTTGATGTCTCTGGGTAGTTCATTAGCAGTGAGCATGTGGTTTTGACCATGTGTTTTATGGGTGCGTAGGGGTGAGGGGTGGGGTTGAGAGGTCAGCTGATTTCTCAGGGGCTATAGACAGATTCGACTTCCTCCCTAGTCATTCAGTCTGACGCTGGAGTTTGTGCTTTGGGGAATCATCTGTAGGGTATTTCAAAGACCCGCTGATGAAAAACATGAAAACGGAGAAGAGACTGTTTTCCACTAATTACTTTAATTGTAAGAGTATTATACTCTTTAAAAGATGAGTAGTACGTTCGGAGGGGGCACATGCGCATTTGACGAAAATACCGGGGTGAACTCAAACAAAGCATACAGCACATAAAAAAAAAAAACAAACAAACACAAACTATGATATAAACATAACGCGTGATATGCTTCAGGACTTTGGCACGGTTGGAGGAGGTGGTCCCTCAGTCGTGTGCGGTGCCTTTGCTGCACCTCGTATGTGGTTTATTCCAAAACGTGTGACAGAAGCGTCTCACCAACAAGACTCAAAGCAGAATCACAATAGCACAGATACTTAATGTCGCTAGTCTCGTGTTTTCCACTATGCTGGTTTAAAAAGTATTAGTGGCTCGCTAGGCTTGTAAACTACCACGCACCACGAAGGTGTAGCAGTCTGTCGTCCTCAGAGCTGATGAGGTACCCGGGCCACAGCACAGACCGTTAGTGCAGGTGAGAGCGCGGGCCAGCTGGGGAGCCGCATGAAACCAGGCAAAGAGCCGCATGCAGCCACTCCTGGTGTGGGGGCTGCAGTACTTCACCTGAACCTGATTATCTGAATAATCTGGAACAGTTTGATCCTTTGGAGAGTTGAGACATCAGAACAGGAAGGAGCTGCGTCTCATTGATCCTGCTTGATTGGTCATGAACTAACCTCTTCGGCTTTAAAGAAGTACTACAAAGGCATCGTTTTGTCCTAAAAATGACAGTGCTGTTTTTAAGCACTATTAACACTCAGCAACAGAAGTTTGTTTGTGTATGCTGGAGGCATGAATTTGCAGAACAGAAGACAGCAGGAAGAGTCATAAGATTTACTTTGGCCAAATGTTTTCAGAGCAAAGTTAACATTACAGTGCAAAATATGTTCCTAGATTTGTCAATAATGGACTACATTTTCAGCATGCTTTAGAATTACTGGCTTTTATTAATTAATGTATGAATTAATGTATTGCCAGTGAGTACGGTCCTGTCCTCTTGTTTGAGACAACACGATGCATCGTACTTGCACTTGAATGGCTTCCTCTAGGTAAGTAACTGTCAGTAACAGTTGACGTGCAGTATGAGTTTCAGGATGGCGGCCTCTGTTTCTGTGTGCGCAGGCGTATGGCCACGCCCACTCCGCCCACAGGAAGGTAGCAGAGGACGGGGAAAGCCGGGAGGAGTCCCTGATCATGGAGTCGGCATCCAAGGAGGCGTACTACGCCCAGAGGGTGCAGGAGCTGCAGGCGGAGGTGCGGCAGGCCAAGGCCGCACTCACCAGCAGCCAGAGCGAGAACGAACGACTGGTCGGCCTCACGCTGGAGATGAGGGAGGTGGGTGTTGCTTGGGCTGGTGGGTGGTGCTTGGGCGGGGTGTGGGAGGGGCTACAGATTGGTGGGGGTTTGAGGAACAGACAAGTAATGCAGGCCCCATATTATAATGTGTCGAATACATTTTACTTCCTAGGATAAAATACAACACAATAGTTTGAAATTGAGATAAAATCAGATCATTTGGAGTTGAAATATTATTTCATGAGTATTTATAGTCATTTATACGTAAAGTCAATGAGACAAAGTACTATATTTTGTGCTGTGTTATGTAGGTGTTATCTGGTGACCCTGCTATAGTCATACACACATAGTTAATGAATTTAAATAATTTCATATGTCACATGCTCCCCATAAACCCTTTCAGTCTGTCTGTTTTTCAGAATAATGAGCTGATGGAATTGCAGCGCACCAGTCTCCGTGATGACATCAAAGAATATAAGATCAGAGAGTCCCGTCTGCTGCAGGACTACACTGAGCTGGAGGAGGAGAACATTAGTCTGCAGAAGCAAGTCTCTCTACTCAAACAGGGCCAGGTGAGGCAGTCTCGCAACTCAAACAGGGCCAGGTGAGGCAGTCTCACTACTCAAAGGCAGTCTCACTACTCAAACAGGGCCAGGTGAGACAGTCTCACTACTCAAAAAGGGCCAGGTGAGACAGTCTCACTACTCAAACAGGGCCAGGTGAGGCAGTCTCGCTACTCAAACAGGGCCAGGTGAGGCAGTCTCGCTACTCAAACAGGGCCAGGTGAGGCAGTCTCACTACTCAAACAGGGCCAGGTGAGGCAGTCTCACTACTCAATCAGGGCCAGGTGAGTCTCAATACTCAAACAGGGCCAGGTGAGGCAGTCTCACTACTCAAACAGGGCCAGGTGAGTCTCATGACTCAAACAGGGCCAGGTGAGTCTCATGACTCAAACAGGGCCAGGTGAGTCTCATGACTTAAACAGGGCCAGGTGAGGCAGTCTCACAACTTAAACAGGGTCAGGTGAGAAAGTCTCCTTACTCAAACAGGGCCAGGTGAGACAGTCTCACTACTCAAACAGGGCGAGGTGAGACAGTCTTACTACTCAAACAGGGCCAGGTGAGGCAGTCTCGCTACTCAAACAGGGCCAGGTGAGGCAGTCTCGCTACTCAAACAGGGCCAAGTGAGGCAGTCTCACTACTCAAACAGGGCCAGGTGAGGCAGTCTCGCTACTCAAACAGGGCCAGGTGAGTCTCATGACTCAAACAGGGCCAGGTGAGTCTCATGACTCAAACAGGGCCAGGTGAGTCTCACAACTTAAACAGGGTCAGGTGAGAAAGTCTCCTTACTCAAACAGGGCCAGGTGGGGCAGTTTCACTACTCAAACAGGGCCAGGTGGGGCAGTTTCACTACTCAAACAGGGCTAGGCGGGGCACTCACACATTAATAATGCTATAATTCAAAAATCAAATGTACACAAATTTGCATGTAGCTAACAAGTAACAAGTAACAAGTAGATTTAGAGTAAACAAAGATGTTTACATCTTATGTTTTAAAAACTTTAAAACATTAATAATTACAAAGTTTTGCAAATGGCTTAAAATGCAGATTTTGAAATCACTTTGTAATCATTAGATACCTTCACTTTGCTTAAGTTTAGATCTAGAGAGTTTTATGCAAACCTCTAGTGGCTCTAAAGTGACACAGAATTGCTTCAAAACACATTAAAGTGCCTTTACATTAACTGTGATGTTGTTTGTATATCTACCCATTACATTTGTCAGGGTTTCATTACTGGTTTCTATCTTCACAAAATCAGGGTTATAGTATTGGTTCCCATCATCTTTACAGTAATTATTCATGTTAAGCTATGGTGATTGTTTAATGGCTGAGAGAACGTGTGGACTGAGAACATGTTTTCATCATCACTGTTCTGTGGGTGCAGGTGGAGTTTGAGGGTCTGAAACATGAGCTCCGGAGGCTAGAGGAAGAGGTGCAGTACCTCAACAGCCAGCTAGATGACGCTGTCCGGCTGCGTGAGATCGCAGAGCGCCAGCTCACCGAGGCTCTGGAGACGGTCAAGACTGAGCGTGAGCAGAAAACGGCCCTTCGCAAAGAGCTGACTCATCACATGACCCTGGGAGACTCCCTTCTCGCCGGCTCATTGGACGGACTCAGACTGGGCGCAGACGAGCCCAACAACGATGACATCATGCGCGCCTTCGAAAACGGCTTCGGAAAAATGGCTGACGGTGACGAGGACAACAGGTCGTCTACGCCCAAGAAGGGCGAGAAGTTCCGCCCGGCGCCAAGCCTGGTGGACGACCTGCTGAGTGAGCTGAACCTGTCGGAGATCCAGAAACTCAAACAGCAGCTACTGCAGGTGAAGGCAGTCAAAATGTCTTCATGTTAAAAACAGCTTATTAGACTGTTTTACATGCCAGAAAATTATGCACTGCACTTTATTTGACATGAGCTAAAGATGGCCAGCTAACTTTCTCTCACTCTTTATGTACTGACTTTCTCCCTCTTTCTCTCTCCCTCTGTCTCTGTCCCTCTCTCTCCCTCTCTCTCCCTCTCTTTCTCTCTCCGTCTCTCTCTCTGTCCCACCTGTCCTAGGTGGAGCGAGAGAAGGTGGTTCTCCTCTCCACCCTCCAGGACTCCCAGAAGCAACTGGAGCAGGCTCGCGGGGCGCTGGCCCAGCAGCAGGAGGCCGTGGTGAGGCTGAGCGATGACCTGGGGGTCATGCGTCGCCTGCAGGCCGCCAAGGAGCGTCACTCAGCCCTGGACAGCGAGAAGGAGCGAGACAGCCGTGAGGAGGGAGATGCCGACTACTATGAGCTGGACATACACGGGCCCGAGATCCTGCGCTGCAAGTACGAAGTGGCCATTGCCGAGGCCGGCGAGCTAAGGGAGGAGCTAAAGCTGCTGAAGGCGCAGTATGACGAGGTGAGGCAGAGCATGATGTCACTTGATAATACTTTAATAGTGTATTAATATTTTTCAGCTTGTGATGAATACGATATTAAACATATGCCTGTGCCTCTGTGCCCTAGGAGAAGGCGGAGCACGCAGAGGTGCGTGTGCGGTTGGAGGGCCAGGTGCGTGATCTGAGTGGGCAGGTAACGCAGCTGGAGGGCGTGGGGCGGGCGGAGCGAGATCAGCTGACGCGGCTTCAGCGGGAGCTGCATGAGGCCTCCACCCTTGCGGGCGAGTCCCAGGGCGCACTGGGCGTGGCCCAGGATGAACTGGTGGCCTTCAGCGAGGAGCTGGCCAACCTCTACCACCACGTGTGCATGTGCATCAACGAGACGCCCAGCCGCGTCATGCTCGACTTCTACAAAGAAGGCAAGGGCAAGGCGGGGCCCGATGTGGCCCCGCCCACAGAGCCGGCCGGCGGCGGAGGCGGAGTCTGCGTGTCCGGGGCAGGCCCGGCCCGGGAAGACTCCAGGAAGGAGTCGATGGACGTGTACAACCTGGTCGCGATCATCCGGGACCAGATCCGGCACCTGCAGCAGGCGGTGGACCGCACCACGGAGCTGTCGAGGCAGCGGGTGGCATCGCTGGAGCTGGCGGCCGTGGCAGATAAGGATCAGGCCGCCTGCATGGAGGAAATCCTGAAGCTGAAGTCCCTGCTCAGCACGAAGCGGGAACAGATTGCCACACTCAGGGCTGTGCTCAAAGCCAACAAACAGGTGTGTGTGTGTGTGTGTGTGTGTGTGTGTGTGTGTGTGTGTGTGTGTGTGTGTGTGTGTGTGTGTGTGTGTGTGTGTGTGCGTGCGTGCGTGTGCGTGTGCGTGCGTGCGTGCGTGCGTGTGTGTGAGGTTAGACTAAGACATTGTTTTAAGACAGACAGTAGAAGTGTTAAAGTAAAAGAAGTGTGTGTTTACAAAGAAGTGTGTTTATTGTGGGAACGGTGGTTTCTGTAAAAGGTGATTATCATAATTTGGGCCAGAATATGCAGCATGAAACCCTAAAAGAACTGATATGAATGCTGGTTAGTAAGAAGTATGAATATTACAGCATGTGTTTCTTGTTTTGAGTTTCTTTGTGTCTGTATATGATGCAGTTTACAAATCCACTATAAACAATTTTTATACTGACAAAAATGTACCAAAAAGGCACCATTAGAGCATTCTGACGGGAGCTGTCTCTCCCTCTGTAGACCGCCGAGGTAGCGCTGTCCAACCTGAAGAGCAAGTACGATAATGAGAAGACCATTGTCACGGAGACGATGATGAAGCTGAGGAATGAGCTGAAGGCTCTGAAAGAGGACGCAGCCACCTTCTCATCCCTCAGAGCCATGTTTGCCACCAGGTGCCAATAAAACAGTCCCATCCTCACAGTCTCTCAGTGGAGAGCGATTGATCCCTACAGCCAAGTTATTAATGTCATGGCATGTGCGCACGGGTGTAACAAGTCAGTTTGGTGTCTTCTCTATCTTTTCCTTGTCCCTGTCACTCCCCATCTCCTCTGTCCAATCACTCACCATCTCCCTGTGCATTTTCATTGGCTCTTTCTCCCTTTCTCTCTCTATTTCATTGGATCTTTCTCCCTCTCTCTGTTTCATTGGCTCTTTCTCCCTCTCCCCGTGCCCTCCTCTCTCTCAGGTGCGACGAGTACGTGACTCAGCTGGACGACATGCAGAGGCAGCTATCGGCAGCCGAGGACGAGAAGAAGACGCTCAACTCCCTGCTGCGCATGGCCATCCAGCAGAAGCTGGCGCTCACGCAGCGTCTGGAGGACCTGGAGTTCGACCATGAGCAGGCTCGCCGGGGCGGTGCCAGCGTGGGCCCCTCCGCCCGCCCCAAAGGGCCCTTCACGCGGGGCAAGGGGCCCTCGACTTCCTCCGGCCCTCGCGTAAGTCCCATCCTGCCGCGCAGAAGCCGTCCGCAGCGCTGGAGCCGTGCAGACGGCCTGCCGCTCTTCTGCAGCGAGAAGCGCAGGATCGTGTATGACTTCTGAGACGCAATGCAGCTGCGATTGGTGTTTCACCGCTAAACGCTTCTTCTGTGCCTGTCCACCACTGCATCTGACTAACCATCTCCATCTGAAGCGTTTCATCGCTCTGCACAACTAACCGTCCGTCACACACTGATACTTCACAGTTGGTTTTGGCTAAACGTCTTGAGTGCAAAATACTTAACTGCTGCTGTCGGTGAAAACGACCAACTTACTAGCTACCATCATTCATCATCGCTTTCATTCACTTCATCTGTCTACTGCATCAGCACCCTCATTAAGTGATGTGACTGGTTACAAACACAGGCAGGTTACAAACTCAGTCCAGAGTCAGCCTGTCAATTTTGTAAGTTTGGGGCTGTTCTGTGTTGACTGCATTTCTGAGCTTGAGTCTGTACATTGGAGACTGTTCTGTAGTGACCGTATTCCTCAGGCTGATTCTGGAAGTGTCGATCCACTCTGTGGTGAAACACATCTCTCCGATTCTGCCCTGCTTTTGCAAAGCTTAAGCCTGGATGTCACGCTGTAGCCATGTGTGGATAATTCAGCACCAGTCAGTACTGGCTTGTTAATCCCTAAACTGAGTGTCAGTGGAAATTACTCTGTAATCCAGGGTTCAGATGTCCTTTACTGAGTCTTGTGGTGCCATACTCTGTAGAGTGTGTAGTTTAAAGCCAGCATTGTTTTGAAATTACATTTTTTTTGTAAATAGAGAAGAAGTCTATATTACAGATGTTATGTGTTCTGGTTATTCCAATTGGCAGTATTGACAGGAACTGTATTTCTTCAGCCGATACATACAAATACCAATACTGCACCATGAAATCATAGTGTCTACCAGTTCTAACACACCTGCTCCTACTGTTCAAACCGTCTCCCACTGGACAGTTGCTCATGGATTAAGTTCTAGTGTCTGTGGAAAATAAACTAAAAAGCCCCTTGTAGAAAGGCTTCAGTTGTTAAAAGGCTTTCCTCTGCATGTCATGTCTTGCGATCTTTTTTCTTTTAGTTCATCCATTGGCATGAAAAGTGAGTCCCCAGTGATTTGTGTTCCCGTAACCTGTCTGGTTAGTCCGCTCATGGCATGATGATGTGTATTTATGTGCTTTTGGATGTCAGCATTTGCTCGGTTAACCATAATTGATAATATGGATGTATGATTGTATAAATTGTAATGTATATATATATATATATATATATATATATATATATATATATATATATATATATATATATATATATATATATATATAATATTGTGTTTAATATAGTGTTTAATATTATGGGTGGCACATTGATTCTAATATATTTTTAATCTGTTTTTAATCTTACAGTAATTTTAGTTGCCATGAAGACTGCCCTCAAAGTGGTTAGTACATGACTGCAAATCCTCCTGCCATTGACAGACCTGCTCCTGAATGCATGTATACACACACACACACACACACACACACACACACACACACGCTATGGAACCAGTATTTGTATTTAACTGCAGCCAAAAGAACTAAATAACACTGCAATGAACACTTTCTGTGTTTAGTTTAACTGCACTTTTGACCCAATCCGCAGCATTATGTAAAAGATGCATATTTCAGTCTATTTACCACTTCCTAAATTTTACGTATTTAAAATAAATGATAATATAAGTATTATGTTTTAAAAGTATTATGGATTCTTGTTTGTCATGTTATGAGAGAAACCCAGGGAAATGTACTTACAAATTCTGTAAATGTATGTATGTGTTTAATAGCCAAGTAGGACAATTCAGTGTCATCCTCTTTAGTTACTTTTTGTAGACCAGTACTAAAACAAGAATTACTCCATAAAGTTTTGGAGTATATCAAGGTGGATTACAGAAATGCTGGCTTCAGTGGACATTGAAAGAAATCACTTCCAAATAACACTTGAGCTCCTCGTGTTGGGAAGTATTTGAAATAGGATTCTTTTAAGATGCTGGAGAAGCAAAGAAATGTTCACACTAGAGGAAGTGTTCTTTTTTTTCATCGAAGACCATTTGTGCCTTTTTTGAAGCTATTTAATCATTTTTATAAGGAATTAAACAGCAATAGTCTTCTGTTTTCTGTACATTTGTCTTGTAACCATGGTACTTAACTTGGTGCTTTCTAACTTGCTATCAATTCCTGTCAGTGTGAGTAAACACAATTTCCACAATGGAAATCGGGCTGTGTTGTGTTTAGAGTTTTTATGCGTTATTCTCTACACTAGTAGATGTAGTTTTCATTACGTCCCTTTCTTCAGTATGGAACAAATTTCATACTACGCTCTCAGAGAACAGAAACCTGGCTGTTCAGAACAGGACAGTTGGACCATCTCAGTATAATTTGTCAAAGTAATGAAGCATTCGTTCATCCCACAGCTGACTGAGTTTTCTGTTCACACGCATCTTGCTGATCAACCAGGAAAGCAGTGCAGATAACAAAATGCTGCCTTTTTTTTTTTTACACATGAAATGACCACATATTTATTCATTCATTATTCATAACTCTAACACTTGTCTGCTACTGTTAACCTATTAAATGATTGAGTTCATAGACATAACATGTATGTACATCCATGGGTGCGTTAAGCTCAGTGACGTCATGTTTTTATTATTTTTTTGTACTTTAATTACAGCGCTGCGATCTCACCTACCGTGTTGTGCTTTTCTATTTCCCTAAAACTGAAGCTCGTGTTGTTAATGGGAAAGAAAAGTTGTATTGCCTGTTTTTGAGATGCATTTCAATGGCATGTTATTAGCCTAGCTACTTGTATGAGCCACACTTGATTTTGTTGACGTTCTCATCTTGCAAAATAAAGCATACTAAATATTAATGTTGTGATGTCTTTATTTTTCTATACGTGTGTAAACAACGTGAATTTGTATTTTTGTATTTCTATAGACATCTATAGAAGTTTAGGTAGTGTTTAACTTTCGCCTCACTTCCGGTGTGTGAAGTCTGTCGCCATGGGAATGTCACGGGAGAGCGGAAGTCTCCAGAGAAGGAGCAGAACAAGGAAGCCCAAAATGGGAGGTTAGTATTTGTCAGCGGCGGCCACTTCCAGCTGCCCTAACTCACTATTCACTAGTCGAGCAGCTAACCTGCACACCAACAATGGTGTTTGTTACAGATTATTGTGGGGGCCACCTCAGCTGTAAATTAACATTAGCGTCAGGGCTACAGCCACATAGTTGCAATAGTTTGTTACTATAGTTTAGTGTAAATCGAACTATTGCGATTTGTCTACAAAAACGACCAGAGCTCGCTCGGTTCACTACGGTGGTACTTACTCATGAACTAACTCATTAACTAACTAACCATCTCACTCGTTAACTAGTGTCACAAAGTTTGCTTGAAGTTGCAAGTACTTCGTGTTTTTCTAGGAAGCTAGGCAGCTAACAGCTACTTACTCGGCGGCTGACTTAACTTCTCACCAATTAACACTCATTTAATTTCACCACTACTAAGTTGCTTAATGTACAACTCTGAAAATTCAAGAATACTGAAAAAACTTATTTAACTCAGTATATAATTATCATAGCTTATTTAGTGAACTGACAAAAGCACATATTTTAAATCACCTAACATTAATTGATTTGTTTATAATTTGTCGTACGTCCATAGATTGTCCGTTCATGGCGTCGTTCAAGTCATATTGGACATTCACACGTTCACTGTCGTGCGCTGTTATCACCTCATACAGGGTCCGCGGGCTCTTCAAAAATATTAAAAGCTGATACATCGATTAAGGCCATTAAAACTATTTAAAAGTCTTAATCGCGATTTTGAGGTATTAGATTTTCGTTAGCTTTGTCTGAACATTTTGACTGCAAAAAATATGCATGGATGTATTCATTTTCCTCAGCGCAACTAAAAATAACATGCCGCCGTTGCTGTAAAGCGTCTAGAGACATTTAAATCGTAACTGGCGCTAAATGATCATTAATGGCCCAACTGACCACCAGGTCCAACTTACTGAGAGAAGGATCTAGCGCTTCGTACCGGAGTGAGTGGGCGCACCGGGCTCGGACACACGTTGGTGCTGACACTTCCAAGGCGCGTTACATAGATTATATAAGAGCACAGAGAGAAGAGAAGAGCACACATTAACCTCAGTCTCTCCCTCTCTCTACCAATCTCCCCTTCTCTCTTAAAAGAGATACATTACGTGCCCAATACATAATTCTTACATACACAGCATGCCTGTGTCCGTTACAAAGACATAAGGAAAAACTCAGTGATTTGATGCAAACCGGAGAGTCATTAGAATGCAAAGCAAATGCATTGAGTTAGGCTACATGTCATGAGTGTTTATTATTATTTATTGGTCACCATTTCGTTTAACCGCGTACTAGGTGTTGAATACTTGAAAATTGTACTTGTTTCTTGTTATGATCTAAGTTATATTTTAATAAATCTAGTCCTGGTTCAGTTTATTCTTTTGACCTTTGTTTCTTCCCACTGTATCTGACTTCAGTTGCATGGCTGAGTTATATAGATTAAATCGCAAATTACAATAGTTTTGTAAGTTAAAGATTTGTTGCTGATTACAATTTAAAGTGGAGATGAGGGCTTAAAAAATTTGGAAAATAATTTTAACTAATTTAAAAAGTATTTAAATTCACTTCAGTATTTCTACATATACCTTGTTAAAGTATAATGTTAAGATAAAGGATTTGATTAGATTAACTCATATAAGTGTTTTTAAAAGCATCTTCTACACCTTATGGTTTATTGTACTGATAAACTGTACTGATAACTGCAGCTGTTTCTTTGTGAACATCAGACAGTTTCCATGAGCAGTTACGTTTGGACAGTTGGTTCCTGAAGTCCGACCGTCGTCTGGACACTGAGCTTGTGGATAAACTGATTCTACAGCTTAACAGAATATACCCTCAGATCCTCACTGACAAGGAAGCCACAAAGGTAAGATTGTGATCTGGGAATGATTTTCTCTCCAGAAAGCATTCATTTTTATGATCAAAGGTAATGTAATGCCTTTTGATAGCGTTTCGCTGTGTGGGGTTGGGGAGATTTAAAATGCATCAATGACATCCTCTGAATGTGCTGTGGCGAGTAGTTCCGTGATCTGGATGTGCCCACCTGTGTGCGGCTGTCCGAGCTGCTCACACATCTGCAGGAGAAAGGGGAGGAGGCATGCCGGGAGTTCTACCGCGCACTGCACCTGCATGTGGAGGAGGTGTACTTCAGCCTGCCTACACGCCTCCGCCGCCGCACGGGTTAGTGCCACTCAAATAGCCACTCGAACAGGAACCATGGCTACCTATCCACTCAAATGACCAGTCAAAACAGCTACACTGGTTTTCGTGCTATTTGCAAATTACTCAGATAACTATTCAAGCAGATACTTCACTGACTACCCATCAGACCTATGGTTAGTACCTTTGAGAGCACACTAGTAATAAACATAGCTAATAATGGTTATTGATTCTCCAGCCTTTCAAATAAAATTTGTGGTTAGTGGGTCTCTGATCAAACAATTGTTCAGATAAGAGGTTTTGTTGTGCTGATGTGTTAACATTCATCAGTTTTCATCCAATTTTCCCAGAATCCCTGGAGACAGTCCTGAATCCAGCCATCAGCACAACTGACCGCTTTGTGTTGAATGAGCAAGGTTGGTTTCCACTCTCCTTCCCTTTCACAACTCTCACACACACGGATACATTTTGCAAATGTGGGTGTTTCTCTTGACCGCTGTCTTTCCCTTTTCTAGGCCCGGTGTTCTTCCTGAGCTGTTTCAGTGCAGTAGTCGGAGCAGCCTTGCTGTATTACCATGGGGGTAAGAATAATCAAACTGCTTTTTTTCTTCAAGCCAACCCCTGAGCCCTTTTCACTGGAGGTAAAGATAAACCCATGAAGCCCATTCTCTTGCCAGTGTCTGTGATTAAAGGAGTGTATCAAGATTCAGACATGGCTTTCAGACTGGAAGAAGTTGACTTATTCTTATTTTGCATTATGGCACCTGCTCTCTGTCAGCTTTTACTGATTATGAGCAGTATTTGTATATTGACATTTTAGTAGGACATTAACTCCAGAGATGGATAATCTTTAATTAAACTTAATCATGCAAAACAATACGAACACACCCTGTGTGTGTGTGTGTGTGTGTGTGTGTGTGTGTGTGTGTGTGTGTGTGTGTGTGTGTAGACTTTAAAACAGTGTCGGGATCAAGCAGTGCTCTGGGTCTTGCTGCATTGGGGATTGGGAGAAAGGTTCGAGACGTTCTCATCTGGTACACAGAGGACAGCCTGAGCAGATAACTACAAACGCCATTACCACGACACCCCTGGTGATGGTATCTTTGCTCTGGAAAAGGCTGCACATAACCGCACCACCACCCCCACCCCCAACTCTTGACTTCCTGATTGTTAAATAAGTCCATGCATTCTATTAATAATGTTAGAAGGCTTCTACTTGCCTAGGGCCCACAGAGTTTTTTAATTCTCCAACCATTTCCAGTCACTCTGTTCCAAGTGTGGGCAGTTTTTTCCACCCTGCTTCTTTTATGACCAAGCACAGCTGCCTTGACAAAAGAACGTTCCTGCTTTGTTCCATATCAGACGCATCGCTTCCTTGTGCCTCAAGCGACACTGCTGCCCCCACCTGGTAAGTCAGGGGTTGTGCAGTCTGTGAATAGCTTTGACAGACTGTGGTCTTTAGTGCTGACCTCGACTGCCTGTCTGTCTGTGCTCTTCTGTTCAGAATATGAGATGCCAAATCAGACCCCACATCAGGGGCCTCACTCTGCCATCATTTAGCAGATTTGACTTTAACAATCAGAAGCTTTTGGCATTGGAAGCATGTTACTAATTACTACTATTAATATTATCTTTGTTAATAATTATTTTGTTATTTTGTGGTGTCTAGGATGTGCTACATTGTAAGGGTCTGCCTAAAATAGAGAGCTTTCAGCTGACAGAGGGGAGAAAGCCCCCATATGAAAATGGGTTTTATCTAAGCTGTGGAGCCACTGCATCCGCTGGTGTATTATTAGCAGTGGATCATAACTACTACTCCACCAATCAGTGCAACATTCATCTGTAGTAGCAAGCTAAGTTTATGATAAAGACATCAGTGTGCTGTTTCTTCAGTGTGCTCGGCTGGAGCTCTTAGGTCTGCGGCGGGCTCTTTTAGTTCTGTCAGTGTGACCTAATGCAGCGTTAGATGGTCTTGGATCCAGCTCAGGAGCACTGGGGGCAGCTGAACACTAAACTGTGCAGTGTTGTGAGACTCCTGAACTATTTGGACAACTTGCATACCCAGCTGTGTATATGACTCTTGATCTGCGTGTTTCTGACGTTCTGAAAATAAGAGCGTGAAGTGCACTGTCACATCAAAGGCAAATGCTCAGACCAGCAGAACCAGCTCAAGGTCTTTCAGTCATGGGTTTGTACGGTGGCAGCTCATTTGCACATATTATTTATTAATTAGTTATTGATTTTACGTACGTTTTTAAATGAAAGCCACCGAAGTCTAGGTTGAACACTAAATATGTTGGTCATTCGATCTAAGAGCTTTCAAGAATGCTGCATTTTTAAGACCATCCTGGAGGCTTTAGCTTTCAACCCTGCTCCTGGACTGCAGTCTTCCCTGTGATGGCCCTTCTGGAGATCCATCTTTTATTTGACCTCC
Organism: Brachyhypopomus gauderio; assembly: GCF_052324685.1. Classification (NCBI taxonomy): domain Eukaryota; kingdom Metazoa; phylum Chordata; class Actinopteri; order Gymnotiformes; family Hypopomidae; genus Brachyhypopomus; species Brachyhypopomus gauderio. The sequence continues at coordinate 22,002,547 of NC_135211.1, read as the reverse complement.
TAGAGAGCTTTATTAACTCCCATCAGTTAGTAAATTTAGGTTTGAACATGGTTGATTATGGTGCTACAGTGTACATGAGTTGCGATTTATAGGTCGGGCCCTTTTATTCCCCAGCCATAAATGTCAAGTGCACGGATAGTCTGAATAGGTCACAACAACATGAAAAGATTATCGGGCCAAGTCAAATGTGTCCAGTGCTGCACTGAACCCTGCATGTCTTGAGTCTACCAGAGCAAGGAGACACTCCTCACCTCCTGCCTGCTTCAGTAGAAGATTGAGGCTGGAATGTGCCTTTGGATTTATGAATGTGTTGAAATATTATATCAGACTTTTGAAGTTTGTTTAAAAAAAAAAAAATTGAATTGTAAAGTGAATGTAGAGGTCCTATTGTGCTTTTTACATATAAAGATTGGCTACTACAGTATGACCACTATGAACGACTTCTTTGATTATCAAAGCTGAAATGTATATAATGTAAATTATAGCAAAAGTGCCTTGCCAAAAGTGAGTTGACAATAAACCACTGAAACAATTTAAATAAACAGGCATTTAATTATTTTCATGTTTTAATTTTTGTACATAAAAACACTACAGCAGTACTAAATCCATAATATTAAAATGAATCTTTAGTTATGTAATGACTTACAAAGACATTTACCACCAAACCATTAATAAACAAAACCGCAGCTGCCAGCATTGCATAGACATTCTGAAATAAAGGCAATAAAGATTTTTTAGAGATCTATGATAAAGCTTTTCATTGGTCTTTGAGGCCTCATCTTTGCTAATTGACAAAGCACTTTGTAAATCGCTCTGGATAAGAGCTGCTAAATGCCGTAAATGCTAATACAGTACCGTCTAGTCTGTCATAGTATCACACACTCACCTCCAAATATGCTCTACTGAAATTATCTTTAGCTTATCAAGCTTTCTGGATAATTGTTTCTGTGTTTAATATAGAAAAGTAATGCCTCTTTGGTGTAATGGGCAGCAAGTTCAAGATCATTTGGGTTTCCAGACTCAGACACACCTCCTAATGAGTTAAGCATGTGACTGGGCAGGGTGAACATCAGGAAGTGTGCGGAAGTCTGGAGAACTAGTTTTACATCTTCAGTAAGGGAGCCAGGTTTGAGACATATATACACACAAATATCAGCAAAATATACAGTAGCCATCCATTAACCTGGAAAATGTCCCTCAGAAGCTCTCTGCAACTCCAGTATGTCATATTCTGATTCTCCTAAAGAACTGGCTCTTAAACTGTAGGATGGAAGCACTCGGTGAACAGAGGTAGGTGCCCCTTCTACACACGTTAAATACAGGTGTATAATAATCTTTTTGTTCTTGTATTTGTTCTTGTTCCTGATGCATGTGCTTAATTGCATCTGGAATTGTGTCAGCAAAACACTAAAATGGGTTTTGCTTTCTGCAAAAAGAATTATAATAGCAATTTATATAAAAACTTATGGGGTTACAGAATGAGCCATTTTTAAATGTCCTCTCACATAAAAGTCCATTTGGGTTACAAAAACTGAAAATGTGGTCTTTTCATGCAAATAATGTCTGCACAAATCAGGCACATTCCTTGTAGAGCAACAATTGGGGAGCCCTGTGAGTCCGGGGGGGATTGTTGGTGCACAAGTTTTGGGGCAAGTTTTCTGGCCGCAGAGAGATTCAGGGCCTGTAGGGGGCGACAGTTCCCGGACGGTCACGCACTGCTCTGCGGTCTCTGTACACCAAATGCTGTTATGAAAACGTTTACGACCACGATGATGAAGACGAGTGCCGTGGAGATATTTTCCATCACGTTCAGCTTATGGTGTTTAGTTTCATCATTCAAGTTCCACTTCACTAAGAAACAAAGACAGAAATTGAGGGTTTATAACAACGTGAGATTTAAGGTTTCTCCAACTCCACAGTGCCCCATTGTGTGCTATTAGTTGAGTTTCCAGTTCAAACACAGCCACTTAATTCAGTACATCTGCTAACAAGGTAGAAAAACAGCAAATCCTATTATACAAGATTGATCCATCAACCTGAGTCAGTGGCTCTCCACTAGAGGGCGCCACCACATGAAGAAGCTGTGTTTAGTACAGTTGTATTCTTGTCATGTAGCACTTCACAATCAAGGCAGGTTGCATAACTAATAGAATGTTGGGGAGAAATCTGAGTGGTCTGTTTTAGGCCAGTAGTTACAGTTATGAATAGGTCAGCACTGTCCTGGTTATTGAGAATAATGTAAGAGCTACTGCATGAGGATCTGGAAACCTACAGATTTGATTCCAGTAGCTAATTTCCATATAAGAACAAGAGCGTGTGTGCACAAGTGCATGTGTCACCTATGAAGATAAGCAGCACTCCGACGAGAACCTGCAGGATGAGGGAGATGCTGATGAGGGCGATGAGGATGCTGTAGAAGGAGAATGTAGGCCCCTGTTCCAGCACGGCCTTCAGCTGTGAGGCGTTCGCCATCAGCAGGGCCACGTCCAGCATGCTCTCTGCTGCACTCTTCTTATTGGCGTAGTGGTTCATGTTGAGAGGGCCCTGTGACCTTCTCCATCGGTTTGAAATCGGAGCCTAAATGCACACACACACACACACACACACACACACACACACACACTCGATAACTCTGTGGCCCCACTCATCCTACTGAGCTTTCGGTTCAACTTTCCACTAACGCCTGACGAGGTAAGAGCATGCGCAGGCTGTTGGTAGTGTGGCGGCTGGAAGGATATTCCAGGCCATAGACATTGTGTGCTTTCCACAGCGAGGAAATGAAAGAATGTTTGGGGTTTGCTGCAGGCCGTGTGATTGTTGTGTGAAGAGGAAGTGTAAGAGATTTGATCCTGACCTCATTTCCTTCCTCCTGCTTTTCAATCCAAATTTCAATTAAATTTATTTTTAAAGCACATTTAAAACTGTATATAACCAAAGTGCTGTATTTCAGAATAACAAAAAACTAAATCATAACAGCAAGATAGAAGTAAAATAACATATTACAATAAGAAATAAATAGTAAGAGAAATAAAAGAAATAAAAGATCACTGGGTTAACCCTCCACATAAGCCAAAGAAAAAAGGTCTAAAGGTGGGTTTTGAATTCCTCAATGGATGTTAAAGACATAATATCCAGGGGTAATGAATCCACAGTCTTCACACAGAGCATGTCTGTAACATGGATGCATGTGTCTGATATTTGGGAATTGTGCTTATGTCAGCAGGGCTGGATGTTGAGTATCACCATTCACAACTTCAGTATTTCAAACTGGTCATAAGCGTGCTTTTGCAAACAGACACAGGAGCCCAGCGTTACCCAATTCAAACCTGAGTATCCCAGACAAGCCATACAAAAGATATTCCAGCTCTCAACACATGTACCACAATCACTCGTCCTGATTGCAGGTTCAGGTGTACTGGTAGCTGAGGTAGAGCACAAATGCACTAATGATTTACACATGAGGACAGGTGAGCACTGTTGTAAGCATGTTATCATGTTTGAGTCCGTATTGTAAACAGAAGTTTGCATTGACATAAGACACGTCTTTCGTGTCAGCATTTAATGATATTGGGTGAACAGTGAAATTTTCTCTGGCAAACCACAAAGCCAACACTTCCTACGTTTGGCCTCTAGGATGCAGCGTTTGTTTTATTAAACTAAAACTTTAAAAACCACATTATGAAATTAGAAACATTTTACTCTCCACCTGCCACTGAGGCACATACACATTATTGGTATAGATATATTGACATTAATATATTAATTAATATTGCAATATCAAGAAAACAAATGCTGTACTATAAATCTCTCTAACAAATCTGTCTACTCTATATTACTCTAGTTGTGCTTTGGTAAATACCAGCCAGCAAACAAGGCTAACAGGCTAATCTTTAAGCAGCTCACCTTAAAAGTTCACCTGTTTGCCAAACCTTTTGATTCTGCAGGTGTAATAATTCCTGGCAAATAATGCTACTTTAAAAAAAGTTTTCATTTTAAAATACAGAACTGACATTCCTTGACACATTTGATGAATTAGTGATTTTAGGTACCACATGTACTGCTCAAATTTGAGCTAGCTTATATCAGTGATTTTGCATTACTTTTGAGGTCGTGGGTCATGTTTTTTTGCCAATCTTATCACTGACATTTTCACCCACTACATCCACATTGGTGGCCTATGCCAGGTGGCCAGTGTTCTATGCTCATACCAGCATGTCATGTGACTTTGAAGGTGGGGCCGTTTTTTTTGCTAGACTTCCAGATATGAGATTCTTCATGCATATATTGTCTCACAGCCCTGATTCCTTAACCCAACTCAAAACGACTCCAACCAACTCAAACCAATTCAAATCAAAAGTTGCCAGTTTGTACTAGGACACACCCAACTACGTCATGAGCTCAGCTGTAATATTTTCCACTTCTGTAACAAACCGTTATTCAGGGTTTCTTACTGGTTGTCATGGTCAGAGATCCATAATGCTTTAATGCATAGTAAAAATATTGACAGCTGGTGTGAGCTATAGTGTGAACAGCCAGAATTTCAACTATATTATATTATATAAAACTGTCCTGCTGTAACTTTCTCTCTGTAAGAACAGTGTTATAAGCAGTGTTTACCTTCTCTGCGTGAAGCACTCATTCAAGTTATCAGACTGGCTGTTACGATTGGCTCTATCAGCAGCGCCGGGCCTCTTGAGGAATCCTTATCTCCTACCTCTCCTCACACAGGCCAATACCACCATGGTCATGTGTCTCATGGAGGATTATGGGAAAGTGAGAAGGAGTTCTAATGCATGCTGTATTCGAATGGGATAGAGAATTTGGGGGAGGGACATGGGAATTTGGGGGAGGTATTTTTACAAGTTCATGAAAATGTACACCAGCTCCAGGAGAAGGGGAAGGAAACCATCACGCCTGGCTATTGAGGGCCATGTGATGCCTTTGTGAGGAGTGGAGTCCCTCTGTCTAAAACAAGGCCCCCTGTGTGTGAGCTGGCCACAGCAGAATGGGAACTTACACACAGACACACCCAAACTCTGACTGAGACAGCGGGCTTCTCCGACACAGTCGCTTATCTGAGAGTCAGTTATTTCTTTCTTCCTGTTCTTATATCTCTTTCTCCAGATACAAGGTGTTTTCGTATTGCTTAATCCTCCTGACAATTTTTTTTGGTCTCTCTCTCTCCACAAAAGCTGGCATAAGCAAACTATTCACAATCGTGAAGAACACAGTTTTTAAACAAGCATCAATAAACAGTGAAAATCATAAACAACAACAATATAGTAAACAGAACAACAAATTATGCTCAACGAGTAATACAATACACTAAGGACACGTGTGCACCACGTGTATTTACCCTTGTTCCTGGTTACCCCTGCACCACGTGTATTTACCCTTGTTCCTGGTTACCCCTGCACCACGTGTATTTAACCTTGTTCCTGGTTACCCCTGCACTGTGTATATTTACCCTTGTTCCTGGTTACCCCTGCACCACGTGTATTTACCCTTGTTCCTGGTTACTCCTGCACCGCATGTATTTACCCTTGTTCCTGGTTACCCCTGCACCACGTGTATTTACCCTTGTTCCTGGTTACCCCTGCACTGTGTATATTTAACCTTGTTCCTGGTTACCCCTGCACTGTGTGTATTTAACCTTGTTCCTGGTTACCCCTGCACTGTGTATATTTAACCTTGTTCCTGGTTACCCCTGCACTGTGTGTATTTAACCTTGTTCCTGGTTACCCCTGCACTGTGTATATTTACCCTTGTTCCTGGTTACCCCTGCACCGCGTTTACTGCATTATGTCTATGGAACTCTTGACCTGTGGTTTTTAGGGTACTTGAGGCACTGTTGAATTGAAGTACGAACACCTTTAAGTGTGAATGGTATTAGGCTGAAGTGGGTAGGAACGCGTTACATTTATTCCGTTACATTTACTCGAGTAGCTTTTTGGGGGAAAATGTACTTGTGAGAGTAGTTTTAATATGAAAGACTTCTACTTTTACTTGAGTAAATATGTGGTGAGAAAAACACGACTTTTACTCCGTTACAATCAGATTTGTGCCGCGTGCTACCATTACTTTAGTTTTGTAAATAATTGGTCTTTTCACTGACCAACGTCTCGTCACCTGAGTATGTGTGACCAATCAAATGAAGCCGGTCAGTCATGTGATCGCAAACATTCTCCACCAGTAGCAAGAAAGTATGGTGACAGAAAAACCTACAGAGCATCCCTGGCCTCACATACAGCCAATGTTTACATTACAAACGTGTAAAAAAGACAGTTATATATGTATCATATGTATTATATATGGCGTCATGTTGTATTGGCTGACAGTCTCCTCAGTTAGTGACTTTGTGGAACACATTAAAGTTACACAGGCCTAATAATTATGAACAAAAACAATACATATTTATAATAATAATATTTATATTTATATATTATATTTATTTATAATAAATTATTTTTGTTATCATTAAAAGTCATTGTTTTCTAAATTACATCATGTTTTCCTTGATGTAATTTACTGACAGGAGACAGTACTCTGCATTTATTCACTACTGGAGCAGCTTATAATCAAAGTACTTTTACTCAAGTACATTTTTGGATGCATACTTTTACTTGAGTAAAATTTGGTTCCAGTAGCAGTACTTTTACTTGAGTAAAATTGTTGAATACTCTACCCACCTCTGGTATTAGGCGACACTATATTACCTTTACACCATAAGAACACCTTTAAGTGTGAATGGTATTAGGCTACACTATATTACCTTTACACTTCTTTTAAGCTAGATCATACGAGTTTTCTTTTCTCCTACTCTCTTTTTACATTACATGGATTACTGAATGTAGCATGGACCTATAACATTTCCTCTAATTCGTTCTGATCTCCAGTGATGTTACACAGGGTTCGCTGTCATGTGACATGGGACTACTGAAATGGAGCAGGGAACAGGTCCTTTGCATATGAGTCACATTATAAGACCTCAATCACTCAGTTAATATCCACAATGAAATTTACCTTTTACAGTAATGGAATATTGAGTGTTTTAAATGCAGACCCCAAGACAACTTTGATGTGCCTGTTTTTGTCTTTATGTTTTACTCTTTTTGGGGGTAGATTTCCAATAGTACTTTCTTTACAAACACAGTCTGTTAATCATTCTCGGAAGATCTGAGTCTGTTTAACCAGAAACTAGACAAGATTAGCAAATGACAATAAAAAACCTCCAAATTTTTAAATATAAATAAAAAGTGGCTCTGAGAAACATCTGCCTATTTTTGTACTGAACTTTGTATTTTTATTTGTTTACTTATTTGGGGGGGGGGGGGGTCAAAGGGCATCCAAATAAATTAGTATTTTCCCAGTCAAATACACTGTGTGGGAATGTTGAGATTTGGATGGCAGGGTTGGGAAGATGGGAATAGTACTTTAGGTTTTTATGTTTGTGCTATAACACTTGAGTTCCTCTGGTTATATGACACATCAAGGGAAAACGCCATTTCGCTACTGGTGGATTTAGTGAGCACTGCAGTTGGTTTATGGAACACCCCGTCAGTTCTGAGAAATACCAAATAGTAGTTAAAATGGTGTAACAGACTTATTCTTTAGCCACCCGTAGTAAACTCTTTTATAACCTCAACCTACTTCCTCTCAGTAGACACTAATACCGATAGTCTAAACAGGCATACTACAAATTGATAGTTACGATAATTGCATAGGCTATGTAGTATGCTAAATTTGAAGGCATCAAATACATTATTTCAATGTTAAATTTTAGTTTGACTACAAGTCACTTGGCAAACGCACTGATGTTGGATATTGGAAAAACCCACTGATCATGCCCGTCAGCTCCCAGTTTCAAAGAAACAGGTGAACAGTTTTTACTCAAATGTACAGAAGCATTTTGGATACCTCTACTTCTCTAGTTAAATGTACTTTGTACTTACGCGAACACTCCTAAATGGGACAGAGCTGACCACCATTACATCAGACAAAATAATATTTCATTTCATTTCAAGATAAACTTTCAAAGTTCCTTTTAAACTCGGCCCATTTTTCTGTGGAAGTTGCCTACTATCAAGTTTCGGTAACCTACATTTTCTGTTTGGCAATTTTTTTCAAGCATCAGTCTACGCCCTCCCAAAATGCTCAACATACATTTCCATTAATATCGTATACACACAAAAACTAGTTAAAACACAATGTAGGAAAATATGCGACCGTCCGCATTATATTGGCGTCAAGAGTAGAATACAGTGAACTATTCAGTACAGGCCAGTCGTGCCAAACCGGAGCCTCTCGAATAATTCATCTCCACTCCCGAACCAAACGTTCAGTAGCGTCCCTGTTAGACCGTTTTCGACAAACCTATTTTAATAGATATTAGAGTCTATGTAACACATGTTGAACCTTACATTTCGTGCGATGTAAAAGACTACGAGTCTGAATGCCGGTGAGTAACACGGCTAGCTGTTTTGCAAACACACGATGAGCTCATGGCTTTAACATTAGGTTACTCACCTCTCCTCCACCATGCCTGTCGGCATCTCCATTCATCTCCATCGCTTCAGACGCCATGACCACCACCCAAAACTAATTTGTACGTCTGTAAAAAATATCTGATCGCGCAGTTGAGTCTTCCTCAGTTGTATGAGCGATATACACATGAAAGAATTGGGCTGGATATAAGCCCACCGATTGGGGGCGTACCGAGTAACCGCGAGCCTTTCCGCTCCGACGTCCACACACCGGGACTTTCCGCGTTCTTCTCTCGTTTTCCCCGTTCTTCAGTAACTAAATATTGTAGTAGGTTATTTGAAACTGTGTAATGCCATAATCTCGCAGAGGAACTCTCGAGACCTGTAGTTTAAACTACTAGCCAATGTATTGTGAGGCTAATGAACAGCATACCGGATCTCCTTCCCTGGGGACGTGCGTGTCTTGATGGTTTAATGTTTTGATATATGATATGATCAGGGGCGAGGCTAGGGTATTTTTAGTGGTGCTAGAGCACCACCGTGAAGTTGCTCAGCACCCCCTGGCTCAACACATTTTTTAAATATTATATTATGCAAAAACCTTGCTCTGCACCTGTGCAATACTTTGGTATTGTGCCTCTGTGAGCACTGGGGGCTGGGCACCCCTAAAGACCAGATCCTAAAATCGCCCCTGGATATGATGCCATATCATATATGATATGATGTTACACTTATATAATGCCTGTCTCAGAAACCAAGGATGCTTTATAAACAAATACTGCACAACGCATTTACATCCAGTCATCATACCATTTCATGTCCCTTGGTCTCAGCTAATCTGACTATGTAGTCTCTGTCTACATGCTACTGCTATAACTGGAGCTGTGCATCTAATTCTAATTTAGTAGACACAGATCATGTGCACACAGAGAATGTCTTCATGTCTGCTGAATATGTCGTTACTGTTACATCTGACCCAGTGGGGAACCGTCAGGGCCCTCTACGCCCTCTCAGAGGGCCTAAAATATTCTTAAAACATTATATATATAATTATCCAATTTTATTTTATCTACTTACAGTTTTACAATCGACATCTAAACAATTACAAAAATATAAGCAAATAAAATATTCAACCGTGTCTATTCAATCTGTGTTGGAAGGTGAGGGGTTAAGTGGAAGCGCCTGTGTCTCCCCCTATCAGGACTGTGATGCCCGCTGTTCGTTTACAGAGGGCCTGGCAGTTATAATTCAACGCAATACCAGTTTCAAATGACAGTAAAATTGACCAATCATATCTTCCCTCTTAGTGGGCGGGCTTAACTGTATGATAATTTCCGCCCGCTGTGGCGACGCTAGCTGTCGTTACCCTACCGCCGCTAGCTAGTTTCGATTCGGCCCTTTGACGTCCTCATTTACATATTCCGCTTGCGAGAACCACGGAGCTGTGAAACCTTATTTTGTTTGGAAACTTATTTTGCTTAACAAGTTATCTAGTACAAATGTTATTTGAACGCACTACATGCGTTTCTAAAGCTATACTGTCGGTTTTTTCTTTATTCTTTAGTGCAGTTTATTAGGAGAGGAAAAAAAATCGGGGGGGGGGGGGGGGGGTGTAGCGGGCCCAGGTTTAATGGTCACGGTTCGCTACTGATCTGACCTCACAACCTACAACGCAGGTCAAGTTAATCTTTATTGTCATATACAATGTAGGCCTGGGCTCCATAGCCTACAGTGCACAGCGAGATAAAAAAAAAAACTTTCTCCAGAACTCAAGGGGCAAGATAAATGCAAACGTGTTTAACAGCTGGCTGAGGAGAGGGGTAGTGGTTCTTCACAGGGCCGGTGGGGTGGAGCATTTAATATGACAATTACATAAGAACATGACAATACATCATTCCAGTACACACAACTGGGTCCATGGCTGTAAACTAATATGAAGTGTTAAGCATAAATGACAGAGCATTAATGGTTGTGGACCTGAGAATAATTAAATTACACATTTAAAACCACTGTCCTCTTCATATCAAAGACGTAGTTTCCACATATCGGGCCATCACATCCTGCACCACACTGTGAACTTGGGTTGGTTAGCCGGATTCATTATGTGGTTTGAACTGTGACAGTGATCTGTGATCACACAGTTCATGAGGTGAGGGCACTGAAGGAAATCTTTTATCAAACATGGAAGTGATTCTCTTGAAAGTGCTTAACTGTTTCTTGGGAAACCTTGTGTATTACACTGCAGTTTTTCTACTTCTCTATATTTATGAAACTGTAAAAATACTGTGGCCCACCCCAATCTTCATCTGACTAGTGCAAATGTACTTGCTTATTATGCTTGGTGGTTAAAGCAGCTTACATATTCAGACATGCTATAGGTTTGTAGCGGGGCTGCAATGGCAATCCAGAGACAAAAAATCTCCTAGCGCTGAGGGTACAGGCTACTCGTCACGAGATAGACAAGTCATAATGGATATTTTCCATTTGGCTGCCTATCGTCGAGAGGACTCTGAAAGGCTCCCAGAGTCAAACTGTCTTGATAAACACTACAGGGAGGAGTGACCCCTTAACCCCTGTCTCAACACTCAGTGTGGTCTGAAGCATCAGTGCGAGCTCTCCATACCACGGGTAAAGGGGGACAAGCGTGGTAGGAAGCACCGAGAGATTCCGTTCCTGTGACCCAGAGAGGGTCATATTCTGTTCCAGTGACCCAGAGAGGGTTGTCTTCTGTTCCAGTGACCCAGAGAATGTCATCTCCTGTTGCTGTGGCACCGAAAGGGACCAGTTCCAGTTCCTGTGGCAAAGCCCTAAGACCCCCTCGAACCTGCCGCTGCTGATGGCCACACCCCGTCTTCATTTCCGTTCTGGCGTCTTCTGTTTTTGTGCCTGGTTTGTCTCCGTTTTCGGGTCCTGTTTGTCCTGGTGTAACGTGTTCTGTTCCTGGTTTTCCCTCTGGTTTGGGTTTTGGGTTTCATGTGTGTTTTTTGGTTTGCACTTTCGGGGGGTGGGGGGGTACTGTCACTCACATCAGTGTTTTGTTGTCCATGTGCCTATGTTTTGGTTCCCCCATGCGTTTCTCCTGCCACTCCAATGTCATTAGAAACTCCGCCCCATGATTATCATTCCCACCTGTTTTTTGTTGTTTCCCTTAGTCCAGTGTATTTAAGTCCTGTTCTTTGTCTTGTTTGGTGATGATTACTGGATATATTATTTTGTTTGTATCTGGCTGTTAGTAAGTGTTGAAATCTTTCTTGTTGTTTTTCTGTGTAACCCATGAGTTATTATTATTTCCAGTTTATGTTTTTCTGCCTAGTTTCCCTTTTGTTTGTTACTATGGATATTCGTGTTGCCTTTGTGATCCCAACTCTTTTAGTGGATTTGCCTTCAATAAAACTCGCTCCTCTGAGATATGTATTTGCCCCGTCACTCCATGACGCCCCAGGCATTACAAGTTTAAACATTTCTTCATTTTGTCAGATTCAAACATCCATTAAAAAACATTTGACTCTTATGTTTAGGTGTGCTTTAAGGTAGCTACAGCATATCTAAAAAGGGGCTAGACACACCTATGGTCTGGAGCATTTTAGAAAAAAATGGCACACCTCCTCAAAGGTAATTCTTTTGCTCTGGTATGAAAGAGGGGTCCTGTCTTTCGCTACACAATTTAATCCGGAAACCTGATTCGGTCTACAGTTCATACATTCATACACAGCATCAATTCAAACAGTTTCACATCAGATCTAAAGAATAAAGCTTAGTAAGTTGAGATTCTTCACCTTGGGAAGGTCTTTGACAAAAAAAATATAAATAAAATGTTAGAAGCACTACTTAAGAAAATAGTTATTTTAAAGAAATAAAGCAAAAGACATGAACAGGCAGGGAGTGAGTCGTGAGTGGAAACAAGGATTGTCTTTATTCTCCATATAATAAAGATAACAAAAGAGCAAGTTGGCTGGCTTAAAAGGCACAAAAATGAAAGTGAACACACTGGAAGAAAGCATCGACGTAGGTGCCGTCCGGGCACGTGACACGCAAGACAAGGCATGGGTGTGTGTGATTAATATTTAGGTGATTGTGAATGGCTCAGGTGTGGGGTGTGTGTGTGAGTGTGTTTGTGTCTCCAGCAGAGTGCTCAGTGTACCATAACAGAGATAATACCTGAATTAAAATAAATATGATTAATAAAACTTAAAGAAAATAATGTGCAAAAAATCATATTAAACATATAAAAAGTTTTATTAAGAATTAATTAGGAAGAATTAAAACGAATATAAATGCACTGTGGTATTTAAAAGTTAAAAGTGCAATGCCACAGTCTCTGAGCCGAAAGCTTGGCCAAATAGGAGCGTTTTTCATTTTGATTTAAAAACCAGTGTCGGGGCTCATCTAATATCCTCAGATTGGCTCCAAACAGCATAACAGCTAAATGCTGGTCCTACCCCGTTAAGCAATTTATAGACCAGTTAAAGTAAACCTTGCAGTATACTGGTAGCCAGTGTAAATGCATAAGAATTGAGGTTATGTGGTCTCTTCTTTTGCTGCACTTTAGCAGCTGCATTTTAAATTGAATAGATTTTTTGGGAGTCATTTTTTGGAGTTCATAACAGCAATCAGCCCTGCTACAGACAAAAGCATGGATGAGTTTTTCATGGATGCATTTCATGAATGAGTTTCTCTGGTTTACTCAAGAAATCTCTGATCTTGTAGATGCTTTTAAGGTGATAAAATGCAGATTAGTAATTGACTAATTGAGTTCAGAGTGTATTAGTACACCAAGGTTATGAGCTAGCTCTTTAGATTTTGGAGTTTTCAAGCTAGACTGTCAGCTAGACTGTTCCTCTCATTGGTGTTGCTAAATAGAGTAATCTGTTTTATCCTTATTCAGTTGCAGAAAGCTTTGGTTCAGCCAGTTAGTGATGTGCCCAAATAACCTGCAAAGAGAGTCGAGGGAAGTGTGGCTACTGAGTGAAATACATTCTTGAAGAAAGTTTCATTAAACTTTTACATGGTGATGGAGAAGTCACAGGATCATTGGGGAACAGTTGGACAGCGTTTGTATATTTATACAAAATGTTTATTATTCTCAGGGATAAAATGCAGATGTTGTAGAGTATTTTGTGATTAGTTATGGTATTGCTAATAAAGGAGAGCATGATTGTCTTGCCTTGCATATGACTGTATTGTAATCATGCATTTGAAGATTTTCTTTGTGAATCTTTTGTTTTGCACAACAATTGGGCATGCTCTCTTTGGGATTTTAACTGTGGTAGCATTTTTCTGTGGTTCTTTTTGTCCAGCAGAGCCTCCATGGTGGACGGATGGTGCGTATGGTGCCATGCACATTTTGCTCATGAAAAGTGTAGCTGTGCAGTCATTAATAAGCATCTGACACATCGGGTCTTGAGTTCTAATGAAACCCACATATCAAAGAACACACAGGAATGACGTGATGAAGCTACATCAGCTTCGTCACCGTTAACAGGGGCCGATATGTCGAGACCTTCTGAGATAACCAAATACAGCACAATATGTGCTCTCAGCCATGTGCTTAGAATGTTAAAATCATCACTGATTATAAAATCCTTATAATCAGTGGAAATAAAACATCTGTAAAATCTGCATTGCACTATGGTGACCTGTTGATTGTTTCTAGTCATTTTGGCATCCTTGTCAGAACTGCATAGAGACATGCAAAGGACACAAAACGTCTAAATCTTACACCCTGCCGGTTGGATCTTATCTCAGATGCACTCTATGTAATCTCTATGTATTTTCTGTTTTTGCAAAGCATTGGAATGAGAGAGATTACAGGCAGACTGGGTCTGGTGTTTGAGAAAGGGGTGTGTCTTTTTCTATTACAGCAGATGAAGGGTTGTGTCTTTTTGTATTACAGTGGATGAAAGGGTGTGTCTATTACAGTGGAGATAGGTGGAGATAAGGCAGTAGATGAAGGAGTAGATGATGGTGGAGATGGAGGAGTAGATGAAGGTGAATGAATGAATGAATGAATGTTTCAATTTATATAGCACCTTATCTACCAAGGCGCTTTACAATTGTTAACACAGCTACGTTACAGACAACCAATCACACACCGGCGAGATGTGGCAGCCAGTTGCGCACAGCGTACTCTCTACCGCACAGCGTACTCTCCACAGCCCCCTGGGGGACTGAATGGGGGTGCAGGAAGGGGAGAGAGGACAGACCCTAGTGGCTGGGCACTCAAGCACACACACATTCATGCACACACACTCAGACAACAACTTGTTTTTATTGAACAGAGAGAGACACAGACACACACTCAGGGAGAATTTGTCTGGGACTGCCAATTTACCTAACCTCCATGTTTTTGGACTGTAGGAGGAAACCCATGCAGACACGGGGAGAACATGGAAACTCCACTCAGATAGGGAGTTGAACCCAAGACCCCAGTGCTGAGAGGCAAACGTGCTAACCACCAAGCCACCATGCTGCCCATGCTGATGGTGGAGATGGAGCAGTAGATGAAGGTGGAGATAGGACAGTAGATGAAGGTGGAGATAAGGCAGTAGATGATGGTGGAGATGGAGCAGTAGATGAAGGTGAAGATGGAGCAGTAGATGAAGGTGGAGATAAGGCAGTAGATGAAGGTGAAGACAGGGCAGTAGATGAAGGTGGAGATGGAGCAGTAGATGAAGGTGGAGATAAGGCAGTAGATGAAGGTGAAGACAGGGCAGTAGATGAAGGTGGAGATGGAGCAGTAGATGAAGGTGAAGATGGAGCAGTAGATGAAGGTGAAGACAGGGCAGTAGATGAAGGTGGAGATGGAGCAGTAGATGAAGGTGAAGATGGGGCAGTAGATGAAGGTGGAGATGGAGCAGTAGATGAAGGTGAAGACAGGGCAGTAGATGAAGGTGGAGATGGAGCAGTAGATGAAGGTGGAGATGGAGCAGTAGATGAAGGTGGAGATAAGGCAGTAGATGAAGGTGAAGACAGGGCAGTAGATGAAGGTGGAGATGGAGCAGTAGATGAAGGTGAAGATGGAGCAGTAGATGAAGGTGGAGATGGAGCAGTAGATGAAGGTGGAGATGGAGCAGTAGATGAAGGTGAAGACGGGGCAGGAGATGAAGGTGAAGACAGGGCAGTAGATGAAGGTGGAGATGGAGCAGTAGATGAAGGTGAAGACAGGGCAGTAGATTAAGGTGAAGATGGGGCAGTAGATGAAGGTAGAGATGGAGCAGTAGATGAAGGTGAAGACGGGGCAGGAGATGAAGATGGAGATGGGGCAGTAGATGAAGGTGGAGGTGAGGCAGTAGAAGGTAGAGGAGGAGCTGAGCTGTGAGGCAAGGCTGATGGGAAAAGTGACAGCCTCATCCCAGCAGACACCAGCTGTTGGAGGTTCAGGTGGGGTGAGGGAGGGAGGGGAGATGGAGGACAGTGTGGAGTCCTTACAGGGTTGTGGTGTTCCCAGAAGCTGATAAGCTCAGTCATTATTGTGGCTCTCATCCAAGGTCTCAAACTCCATCAGGACATCCACAGTGGGGGGGAGGGTCTCAGATGTTGTGGCTCAGGAGCGATAAACTCCGCTGATGCAGGGTAGTCTTTGCATGTTTGTGATTATGCTTCAGCACTAATGGGGTGGATTAACTGCACAGAGAAGGTTCTCTGTGACAGCCCTCATGTTTATGTGCCACTCATTTTGCTTAAAAAATGACCAAAAACAGGTTAAAATTGTGAGCAAAATACATGCTGTTACATCTAGTTTTTGTAAAGCCAGTTGTTAAATCCAAGGTTGAGCTTCCTAACTGTGTTAAAGAGGTTATTAAAGTCCCTTATTAAAAACTCAGACTTCTGCTTTCTTATGTCATCCTTACACACATGCACAATAATTTGCTTCACTGTTATGTACTCAGCCAGTACTGTTGGCAGCTTTTCATTTTATTGTGAAGTTTGACTTATAGAACTATGCGTTTCTGATACAGTAGAGTTGTCCGTAATGACGGGGGCATCTGCAGTGTCTTCAGGCTGGAGCTCTGGGTCTCTGCTTGTAGTGGTCTTGTCTACTGGCACTTAATACTCTTTCAGTGTTAATTTCACTGTTTTACAGACATCATAACTAAAGGAGAAGTGTATAAGCTTTAGTGGCATCTAGTGGTGAGGTTACAGATTACAACTAACTGAACCCCCCCCCACACACACACACACACACACACACTTCATTCACTCCCTTTCCAACCATATAGCAGAACATACAGCAGCCATCAGGTGCCAAAAAACTTCTAAAACTGTCATCATCTATGAATACATGAAGTAGCATTAATTGCTCGCTATCTGCTTTGCATGATAATAAGCAGTAACTAATGGCAAAAGCTATTTTATTCTTTGCATTTTGTCTGAAATGTTTCAACATTGCAGAGTTAAAAGTCAAATAAATTACTGTTTATATTGCATATATTAGAGACTTTTGTCCCACAATTTCCATTTGGCAAAAGTCACACTTTTGTTTAGCCTTGCTTTCAGGCATCACCTGTCCTCATTTAGTTTTGTTTCTAAGGCTGTCTCTAGAGCAAGTGGTTAGGGTCTGGAATGAGATGAATGGAACGAAGAGGTAGGCTTTAGAGAAATAAGCCAGTATTATTGATGGAATGATAGATAAGTGAAACCAGGGTGATCAGGAATATGACGAGGTAGCAGATTACCGGTGGAGGCCTGATGCAGGTTCTTGGTACAGTGGTGCTGTGGTCAGCAAGATATGACTTCTGGTACCACTGCTTCCTGTGTGGATACTGAGCAATTCTCAATGCTGCTGACGGCACCCACAATGCACTTCTGTATCCAAGCCCTGTGTTGTAGAGTGTGTGACAGAGAGAATTGTTTCTTTGTCATATAGAGAGAATATTACTAAAAGTCCTATAAAACATTTTTTGAGTAGCTAAATTTGTTGCTACGTGCTGTAAAAAAACATTGCCAAGGTAGTCTGAAAAGTTGCTAAATCGAGCCACAAAATTGCAAAGTTGGCATCATCACCTGTACCACATGTGTGAAGAAGTGTTGTGGTTTAACAATAACATAAAGTAGAAGCGTTTGTAAGCACTGGCCAATAGGAAAGCAGTGCAGTTTGATGGCCAATCACAAAATTACAGAATGTGCCAGAATTTATTATTTTTTCAGAGTCTTTGAATGGGCTGATGAGTCCTCTGGGTGGGCGACCCCTATAAAGGTGAAATAAACAGAGCCATGCAGCATCAGGGCCACACATAACCTGTAGTGTGCTTTATTACTTTATGTGAAATAAGTCACTACAGCACTACTACAGCATGCACCTCCTGTATTTTTTTATCCTGGTTACAGCCCTGATGTTAATAAATACCACTGCTGTTTGTGTCACGGTGAGGACCCCGGCCCCTCCCTTTTGGGCGTGTGTTTACGTGGTCCACGTGTACTCGTCTGCGTCTGTGGTTGTCTGTGGGTGCGGTTATGTCTTGTGAATATCCGTCTCACCTGTGCATCGTCTCGTAATCACGCGGGGCTAATGTGGTTTGTCTATTTAATGTGCGCTCGCGCAGTGTCCTGTGCTCGTCGTTGTCTGAGTCTGAATGTTCTCTGTGAACGTTGTCTAAGTCTGAACGTTTCAGGTCTACGTTACGTGTTTAAACGTGCGCATACTGCGCTATTCTGTGTCACAATAAACGTGACGTCTGTGACCAAGCCGGGATTTGTGTCTCATCCTTCGCGCTGCACCCGACGTCACAGAACGACGAGCCGTGTGAGACACCATGCTGGGCTACGCCACCCGACTGAAGAGGGGCAATCGAGCCAGCAAGCGGCGGCATCGTGCCTCTTCTCCTGGCCAGCGCTGCCAAGCCACCGCCAACCCCGAGCTCATGGAGCAGGACCCGCTATGCGCCTATATGCTGCGCATGGCTCGGGAATCCTCCGTCCCCGAGATAGCGGACAACTTCCGCGAGCAGGCACGGCGGATATGGCGAGAGCGACACCCCTCTCCTTCCCGCGACCCCTCGCCTCTGAGGATGGGTGCGCTCCGGAGAGCGAGTTTGGGGAGGAGGACTCGCCAAGCGAGGGGGAGGAGGAGAAGGACTATCCTCCGTCTGAGGACTCCGCCTCCACCGTGGACTACGGTGGGAGGGAGGAGGAGGAAGACTACCCTCCGTCTGAGGACTCCGCCTCCACCGTGGACTACGGTGGGAGGGAGGAGGAGGAAGACTACCCTCCGTCTGAGGACTCCGCCTCCACCGTGGACTACGGTGGGAGGGAGGAGGAGGAAGACTACCCTCCGTCTGAGGACTCCGCCTCCACCGTGGACTACGGTGGGAGGAGGAGGAAGACTACCTTCCGTCTGAGGACTCCGCCTCCACCGTGGACTAGGGTGGGAGGGAGGAGGACTACCCTCCGTCCGTGTGCTCGGGTGGCTCCGGGCGCACGGATGATGGGTCCTACACGGAGGAGGAAGAGGAGGAGAGTCCACCCCCTTCGGAGCTCTCCGCCGGGACGGTGAAGAGGAGGAGGAGTCCGGAGGCGGGCTCATTCCCCGAGAGCTCCCCAGGAAGCAATATGGACTGTTCCCGGGGTGGCAGCCCGGAGCAGCCCATGAGCTGGAGCCGTGGCAGTGAGGAGGCTATGGAGGAAGACACTCCCACTGCCGGGACCAGAGGGCGATCGCGGGGCGAGGACGGACTCCCATATGGCCCACCGAGGGGAGGGACTAGCCGCGCTGCACCAGGCGCTTCCGCCAGCCGCGCTGCACCAGGCGCTTCCGCCAGCCGCGCTGCACCAGGCGCGTCCGCCAGCCACGCTGCACCAGGCGCGTCCGCCAGCCGCGCTGCACCCGGTGGACGGTTTGCAGCGCAGGCTGGAGGAGGACCGCCCACCGCAGCGCCAGCAGCTCCCGGTCTCTCTCTCCTGTAAGCTCTCCTCCTGGCGCGCAGCCTGGCGCCTGTTTCATGTGTGTGTGTGTGTGTGTGCCAGTGTTCGTAAGTCTTCCCGTATGTTTGCCAAACCCCCTTTTCCCGTTTGTGCCTATTTGTGTAAGTGTACCTGTTTGTGTGTTTGTGAACGTTCCATTGTGTTTGTCTAACGTCTTCTCCCCCGTCTTCCCAGGGAGGGTGTTCTAGGCAGGGTTGCAATTACTTACTTTCTGAGGTGTATGCAAACATATTATCGGCGCCCCCCGCACTCCACCCCCCACCCCCCACCAACTCGGCAAAAAATTTTCTGGAATCGATTTGGCGCCCCCTCTAGTGCAGCGCCCCTATGCATCGCGTACGCTGCATACCCCCTTTTTGCGCCACTGGTTCTAGGCGGTCCGTGGCAGACGCTTCGCCAAGGGCGGTCACCTCCCAGACGCAGGACTGAGCGCGTCGGATCCGCCCATCGTCGTGGGTTCGGGGCACTCGGTCCTGTTGGCACCCCGGGACGGGTAGTGCCCTTGGAGGGGGCGTCTGTCACGGTGAGGACCCCGTCCCCTCCCTTTTGGGCGTGTGTTTACGTGGTCCACGTGTACTCGTCTGCGTCTGTGGTTGTCTGTGGGTGCGGTTATGTCTTGTGAATATCCGTCTCACCTGTGCATCGTCTCGTAATCACGCGGGGCTAATGTGGTTTGTCTATTTAATGTGCGCTCGCGCAGTGTCCTGTGCTCGTCGTTGTCTGAGTCTGAATGTTCTCTGTGAACGTTGTCTAAGTCTGAACGTTTCAGGTCTACGTTACGTGTTTAAACGTGCGCATACTGCGCTATTCTGTGTCACAATAAACGTGACGACTGTGACCAAGCCGGGATTTGTGTCTCATCCTTTGCGCTGCACCCGACGTCACAGTTTGTTACTTGCACATTTAATTCTAGACTTTTTTTATGTATAAAGGATTGATATTAAACATCCAGATCATGTTTATTCTGTATATTTTAATGATGACATTTTATAATTCAAGACTATGTGTATATGCGCTGAAATAAGTGTTCAATTTAATTGTGCATATTGATTACATATTTTTACTGTATTAGTGCACTATATATTATACAGCTTTAATATAATTGATTTATAATTTCTCAATTTATAATTGAGAATGAAAGTGTAAACATTGTTATACTGAACACATATAATATGGTCAAGCATATATCACAGTTCACTTTCTAAGTGTTGGCCTACTCATTTATAAATTTTTTTCCACAGCTTTGTTTTCTTGCAGAAAAATCTCCGATTTTAAATACCACTCAACACTAGAGATTCAAGCTCCTAAGGTTGAAATTAAACTAATTACTGGTTGTAGCTTTACCGAGGAGTTTGGCATTCCGCCCGGTAGTAGACCCACGCACAGAGCAACACGACACAGCAGGCGCCCGGAGCACGCGCTGTGCTCGTTTGAACAGACCCACAGCGCTGAGAGCTGGATGAGTTGAATTCAAGTAACCGTGAATCTCCGTGACACAAATGCGTATCTACAGTAAGCACAGCCAACTTCTGAAAATAGTCCTGCCATTATCACTGACTGACAAAATATTAATTGACATTGATTGTTTCTCGTAGGTTTTTAATGTTATTGAATAGTATAGTATGAAATATCACTCGTCTGTAACGAGTTTTTTTTTTTTGTAATTTATACAAAGATCAGAGGATTAAGATGTGCTCTCCGAAGCGATAAACCCTGTATCTCAGTAAATCGCTGTTGTTCGATTTAATTAGGTGTTATAACGTGTAAATTAAACACGATGTATACAGCTCCGTAGCATATAGGCTATATGAATGCGTTCTGCCCCATCACCAAAGCGCCTGTCCCTCCATCAATAAAGAGCTTTAACATCTATCTATCTATCTATCTATCTATCTATCTATCTATCTATCTATCTATCTATCTATCTATCTATCTATCTATCTATCTATCTATCTATCTATCTATCTATCTATCTATCTATCTATCTATCTATCTATCTATCTATCTATCTATCTATCTATGGTTCGCTCTCGTAAAACACTTGAATGGTGGATGTGGAAATACGACCTCTTGCAGCGACAGTAGGTGGCAAGATCTTTCGGGGCGGGAGGGGTAGAAGGCGGGGGGTAAAACAGCACCGTCATGCAATATTCACTCAACAAGAACATACTATGAAATATTTGTAATTCTTGAAATTCACTTTAGCAGACATGGTACATGCACGGGAGCCCTTTATATTCAGCAGATGTCTAATGACACTCTTTTTAAATGTAATACCAGCAAACTGTAATAGTATATTCACCTTCACAGTCGTAACACTACTTGCTCGTACTGAGAAGTGTTCTATTAAGATACTTCATTCGTTGCGGCGAGAGATTTCAGGCTGCATAGGGTGTCCTTCAAGTGTGGTCCAAGCACCACGGAAGGACCGGGGCGGGCGCAGCGTCCCGCGTGGTCCGTCATGGCCCGTGAGACCGACGCGAACGGTACCGCCCTAAAACGGACGCTTTTATTGGACGCAAATTGTTGCTAGGGGCGTGGGATGTCTGTTATAAAAGCAAGATAAGTACCAAGAAAAAGATCTATGGCAATATGTAGGTACGGCGGACGACAGCGATACGTGAGCTGTGCGAATGTGTTGTCGCAGCGAGCAAATATTCCCCTCAATCCTTGTACGCTTGTCTGTGGAGATCGCGCACATTTTCGAAGATGACATTTATAAAGGATGGACGGGTGTTTATGACCACTGCGAGCTTTGATTGTGGAAGTCTTGTTCGTGAGATTTTTCCTCCTTTTGCCATGCTACGGGCATTGTTCGTCAACCAGCGGGATTAGACTGGCGAACAGCTGCGCACTTAGTTTTATGATGGGCCGTTTGAGGATTAAACACGACGTAACCACAGTGAACTACCGAGCATGTCTGTGAGTTTCGAAGAGCGACAACAGCTCATTTAACACTGCAACATCTCACTGACTATATTCCTATAGTTTTTTGTTGCAGTGTTATAGGTTTATTTACACATGTTCGAGATAGCATTATGTTACATAATGACATTGTAGTTTTTTGGAGGAGCCAGTTAGTCCTCGTGAAGTGTGGGGTGAAATCGAGTTAAATGCCCTTGCTCCCTGTTTGTTAAAAATATTTGTATAATATCCCAATACTTATTGTATGCCTAGATAGTTTTTTTAGTCTTGCTGTGAGAAAAGTCTTTGATAAGACCAGTTTTCACAGGATGCCAGACTGCGTCAGTGTATACAGACACTGCAGGTGCACCTATTCCCGCTGCTCGGGGACAACGATGCTAGCGGCAACCCCTGAATGTCAGATAAGCGCTTAACAATTTACGAGCCATGGACACAGGGGCAGCGTCCGGCTGTGAGCCGCCTTTAGCCGCATTCTCTTCAGTGCCAAATCTTGACGTAAAAACGATTGTCAGCGCCGGTATTTACGAAAACGGCGACGAGAATGTGGGCAGTACCGAGCCTGCTGCAGCGAGAGGGGCGAGCGATCCTAGCGCATACCCCCTATCGGATTTCCGGAGTTTGGTTCGACAGAGGTTCATACGCAGAAGTTTGTGGTTCTCGGAGTCGGAGGACCAAGGCTTTGAAAGCCCAGAATGCGAAGCGAGCAGCAGCCCCCTCGCCACCACACATTTACGCAGGATCGTGGACAGACGTCGATGCGCACGTGTGGGGTTCCAGGAGAGCTCGAGCGCAGAGAGTCTTCTTGGCCGGAGGGACGGCGCGACAGAAAGCTTCAACGCGGATGATGAACGAGACAAAAAGGATGGCGAGGAGAAACAAGATGCTGCAACGGTTTCTGAAGACACAAAGAGCCCCGGGAAAGCGGGGAGCGACGAAAACGAGGAAGAGGCTGGAATGAAGGCTGTGTCTACCTCTCCGAGCGGTCGGTTCCTTAAGTTTGATATAGAGCTAGGCAGAGGGTCGTTTAAAACCGTGTACAAGGGCCTGGATACGGAGACCTGGGTTGAAGTTGCCTGGTGTGAACTACAGGTAAGAATGATCAAACACTGAAATATCGTTTTCTAAAAAGTAAATGCCTAAGTCAAAGCCTACAGTCACAACTCTTATAACAGGCCTATATCTCATCGTTTACAGTAATACTACATATTAGCAATCCCTGTACACTACATCAGAGCTCGTTTCTGAGTTCTGGCCAGAGGTCACGCCTCTCAGATTGTTTTACAGTTTAGAGCCTCGTGCCTTGTTGGTGCTCACTAAACTAAATTCATGCGAACCCATAAATTCACATTCGTTTGTGAATATGTAGACTACAGTATAGCGTATAAGGTGAAGGTATCATCTTATAAAAATGCTTTATAATAAACATTTTTGGTGTGCCTGAACACTGAGACAAACATCTATAAAGACAGCAATGTGTAGCTAGTTAATTAACTTGGAACAACTAACACTCATAATAGCCATGTTCACAGTGATGAACTTGGTAGTGGGAAGATAGTGGATGAATTGTGCCTGCCAATAAACAGGCTACAGTCAGTAATTATACACCAGTAAAGTGCAGCTCTGTCTAATAAAGTGATCTGTGAGGTTAGGTGCAAGTTAGGCATTTCTACTAAAATGTGAGGTGAGTTTACTGTTAATGAGTGTCTCACCATGAGAAGTTGCTGCATTTCATTGTAATTTATTATTCATGTGTCTGTTCAGGTATTTGTAAAGACTGATTAACTGACTTTATCTGACTCTCTGGAGTTTTCCTTTTTTGGAAAAAAACCTATGTGGAAAACTGATAACATCTCTTATTAACTTAATGTAACCCTGTTGATGCAGAATAGCCAGCATAGCCATATCATGTTTTTCAGCCTGTAACAGTGTCTGACTTTTGTCATTAGAATGAAAGCTTTGAAAACACACCACTCTCCTTAAGCATAGCGACAGCTCAGCTCTCTGTATGGTTAAACTCATCAGCATATGAACAAGGCACTGTAATTTTAGAACAGGCCCATTGTCACTGCTGTTTGGTCCTACCGAATCGTAATGGAGAGTTGGAGATTATTCCTCTTCCTCTGTTCAGAGATACAGGGACCAACATGAGCATGAGTCAACAGAGGCTTTGGTGCTGTAATTGCTTTGCTGATATTTACTGGAAATGGGCCCCACGCACCTTTATCATTGGATAAGAAATGTTATTCTGCAGCATCTAAAAAGAATTTTCTAGAACAGATGTTTATACACTAATATTCATGTAAATGAAGGTGGACAGATCAGTGGCATCTATATAAGCGCTGTACAAACCTCTTAAATATGACCCTGGCTTAAGATACCCGTGTCAGGACATGCATGCTCCAACCACTATGATTCTGATCTTTACTGAAAGCTGAGGTGCAGGTTCCAGCAAATGGACATGGTGATTACAGGGCCATTCTGCACTGCAATTCTGAAACAAATTCATGTCCAGATTTTTTGTGTGGATGTTCTTACATGTGGTGGCAAGAGCACATTAAGTGGTGGCACTGCCTTATTATAATTTAATTTATTATAATATAATGACATTATAGCACTGGCTTCATATTTGCTCTGTGGCCCTAATGGTAAGAGGATTTGATTTAAATACCTACAGTGCTACTATAATTATTTAAATAAATGCAATAAGTTATAATACATAAAGTTTAGTCATATTGTGTAGGTCTAACATGCCTCTCAAATCTGTGAGTTTACCAAAACTCATTTTGTTATAATAATCATGATTTATTTAAGCAAGAGTTTTTAATACCTTGAACAATACACAGCATTCTTAGATTATACTGGGACCAAGTTTAATCTTAGGTAGGATCTACACAGATGAGGAACGAATCACAATCACAGTGCACCAAACTATTGGGAATATTTCTGGAAACAAAAGACATATAACCTGGATCTAAGCATAACAAATGCATGAATGACACTTTTGGGGTCATGCTATATTGAGGTCATGCAGAGCCAATCAAAGGACTGTATAGCAATACAGTCAGTTTAAATCACACACCCATTTTTTGTCACCCATTTTAAGCAGAGGTGTCAATTCCAGGTTCAGAAAGTAAAAGTCCTCACCAGGATTTTGTTCAAGCTTGCTAGATTTTCTAATTAGTGCAATCCAGGTAAAATTAGTGGAATCAACACAATCCAGGAAGCCTGAGCAAAATCCTGGTGAGGACTTTTACTTTCTGAACCTGGAATTGACACCTCTGATTTTAAGAAAATGTCAAATCTAAAATGAAACAGCAAATTTCTGCCAAATATAACTGTTTATTTTAATGTTTTTATTTATGCCACACAGTGGCACCCATTTGAACACACCGCTGACAGAGAGGGAGGAGAAAGTGGGACAGGGCAGAAAAACAGCTTCTACGTGCCGCTGATGACATACCTACAGTGACTACTATGACATACCTACAGTGATTGCTATGACATACCTACAGTGACTGCTATGACATACCTACAGTGACTACTATGACATACCTACCATGACTGCTATGACATACCTACCATGACTGCTATGACATACCTACAGTGACTACTATGACATACCTACAGTGACTACTATGACATACCTACCGTGACTGCTATGACATACCTACAGTGACTGCTATGACATACCTACAGTGACTGTAATGACATACCTACCGTGACTGCTATGACATACCTGCAGTGACTACTATGACATACCTACAGTGACTGCTATGACATACCTACAGTGTAGGCCTGTGTTGAAAAAATTGATTTTCCGATTCAGAATCGATTCGCATATGATGATCTGATAATCGATTCGTACGTCCAAAGATCGATTTTTTAGTGAACTTTTACCTCCGCCTTGTCACTGAATTCACGCAGGCGTGCTCGGTCTAACTAACTGTAAAACAACATGGCGTCGGACAGTGCCGGTAACAACGATAGTCAAATCGGCAATCTAAAAACAGAAGGACAGTTTATCCAGTGTCAGTGACTATTTACAGTTAGTCCATGTCACTGACAGTTTACCCAGTGTTTTTACAGTTTAAAAAAGTTAAAAATGTTCTTGTAACGTTGGGCGCAAGGCGATGGACGAGACAGAATCCTTTGCACTTTCCAAATCGTTACGTTTATTACATTTACCGAAGCGCCGACAGCGCACATAAAACACGTTTACATAGAACATGTGTGACTCAAACAACGACGAGCACAGGACGCTGCGCGAACGCACATTAAGTAGACAAACCACATAAACTCCACGTGATGACGAGAGCCACAGGTGAGACGGATTATCACAAGACGCTCCCGCACCCACGGAGATCCACAGACGCAGACATCGTAAACACACGCCCAACAGGGAGGGGTCGGGGACCGTAACGTGACAGTTCTGTTCTTATATTCTCACTTTAAAGAAAAATACACGTTTACATTTTATACTTTCAGTTTATTAAGTGTGAGCACTTTTAAAATAAAAATGCATTTGGTAGCAACAGATTTTGGGTGAATTCTTAATTATTTCAATCATAATAATAATGCACTGGTTCGTGTCCCAGTAGGAGTCCACTGTTGCAGACATAGACACCTCAAAGATGTCCTCTGTTTATTGTCCTGGATTACCTTTCTTGAAGGTAGATTTATGATTACCCTTTTCACCAGTCTTCCAGCCATCAGTAACTACCAACTACCAGTAACTATTTGCTGATTAATATCGATATAATACTAGTTTTAACATGTTGCTTCTGTACATAGTCAGGAAACAGCTCAAATACATTTTAATAACACTAAACCCCGAATTGGATCGAATCGGATCAAATCGATTAAATCGGATTAAATCAAAATAAATCGATTCTTAATCTTCAGAATCGGAATCGGATCGATTCTTGGAATTTGAATTGATACCCAGGCCTGCTAGAGTGACTACTATGACATACCTACAGTGACTGCTATGACATACCTACAGTGCCTGCCTGCTATGACATACCTACGGTGACTGCTATGACATACCTACAGTGACTGCTATGACATCCCTACAGTGAGTACTATGACATACCTACAGTGACTGCTATGACATACCTAGCGTGGCTGCTATGACATACCTACAGTGACTACTATGACATACCTACAGTGACTGCTATGACATACCTACAGTGACTGCTATGACATACCTACGGTGACTGCTATGACATACCTGCAGTGACTACTATGACATACCTACAGTGACTACTATGACATACCTACAGTGACTGCTATGACATACTATGGCATATGATGACATGCTATGACACACAAGAGACACCTACAGCTTTGTTGTACTGCTGAATCCATTTGCATACTACAGGAAGATCTGCGTTAGTGGACAGTGTATCAAAGTCATACTGTTTTCCTTGCAAGGACCTGAAGTAGCTTCAGGCAAGTGTGATCAGGAAGATATGCTGATTTTGGCAGGAGAAATTATGTCGCCCTCAACAAATGAACATTTCTTCAAGAGAATCTCATGTCCTTCTCCACAATAGCTCTAAAAGGAAAGAGCTGAACATGGCTCTTTTAAAAGACTCATTTAGTGTGCTGCTTTGGCCATCAGAGTCACCTTTCCCAATAGTTCACCAGACAACATGTGAGTTTGCCTATCCTTCTTCCCTTTGTATTTCATGATTGCCAGAAATGCTTCTCCCAGAGCCAATCACATCTCGTTTCTTTTGGTGTACACAGTGAGGCAGTTACCACCTCCTCTGCAGGACACACGTTCACTGTTTGCGACTGCAGAATTTAATTGGCTGGTTTCAGTGCACTATGCATGTACAGAAAGAATCACACACTTCTATACTAACATCAAAATAGCTTTTCTATCCTTTGGTACCACAAACAAAATAATTTCCCCATTTTCAACAAATCACGATCAGGGTGATATCATGAAGGTTAGTCCCGTGAATCTCTAGTAGCCTTTTGATTGTATGAGTATTGTACCAGTGAACAACAAAATGTCTGTGACCAAATGTATTCAATCAGTTGGTCCATTCAAATGACTTCTTTGCAAGATGTCCTGGACTACATTACAGGCATTACTGTCAAGTTGTAGTTATAAGTGTGCAGTAGTGTCTGCACACTACCCCTCACCTTGGACATGACTCGAGCGCTTTCATAACACTGAGCATTGTGTTCCAGGTCAGTGAGATCATAGAGAATTTTGTTGCATACATATTCAGCAGGTAAATTGTTGCTTCACTGACTTGTTAACTAATACAACTACACTTTCTGAACTATTATAGTTTGAAGTGTTTTGGTAGCTAGTTAACATGCTAACATGGTTTCCTCCAGATACTGGCACTGTCACCTCACTCACACTCTGAACACAGCCACCGTCAGCTGTAGTTTTAAGTGTTTTGGTAGCTAGTTAACATGCTAACATGGTTTCCTCCAGATACTGGCACTGGCACCTCACTCACACTCTGAACACAGCCACCGTCAGCTGTGGATCTCCGCTAGTTCCAGAAAGTTCCACTCGTTATACATGTAAATATGTTGAATCACAGATTTGCAATCTTAATTCTTCACTGTCCAGATGCATTGTCATCACACTGAAAATAGCAGAAGAGCACTGAGGGAATTTAAAAGCTGTTTTCCGCTGTAGTGCAAAACCACTGCTGAGCTGAACTTTAGTTTACTCTGGTAACAGGTGTCACCAACCATCTCCAGTTCATACCACACCAAGGATAGAGAGGAGGGAGTGGACAGTGACATTTCTTAATTTGACTTTGACACTCATTTGGCTCAACAGCTGTTCATTCTCTGTAGTTGAGCGTGGCAAAGAGAGGTCAGTCAATGCAGCTTGACACGGGTCTTCAGAGTGATTTAATCCATCTGATCAGAGTGATCGTCCCATGTAGGCTTGTTCCGATCTGATATTTGGATCGGATTGGCCGCAGATATTTGTAAAAAATGCGCATCGGTATCGGATCGGCAGGCATGAGAAAATGCCGATCGAGACTCCCGATCCAGTGTTTTTTTTTTAAGTCTGATCCGGCGCACCCATTTAGATAATCCATTCCAGTTTTTGCTGTGTTTTCGGCAATGAGAGTAAAATCCGGTCCGCATTTTCCAGCACACCTTCGGCACAAGAGCATAGCATCTCCCCAATTTAGCTCAGTGGCATCTCCTAACCATTAAGACGGCCATGTAAATTTGAAGTTGTCGGTAAAAATGTCAGTTGTGTGGGATTATTTTACCTTAAAAGACGACAAAGACGAAGAGGTAGAGTGCAACATATGCCACAGTAAAGTCAAGCATGGTGGTAATGCTGTAAGAACTTTTAATACAACCAATCTAATCAAGCATTTAGCGAAATACCACCATAAACAACATGAAGAGTTTCTGAAGAAAACTGAAGACAAAAAGAAAGGTTCTACACAACTAACACTGGCAGAAACATTTGCGAAGCGTGACAAACTGCCACTTTTAAAAAATACAATTTACAATATTATTTGCACTTATGGCTTTTTAAGCCTTGGTTTACTGATGCCATTTCTGTTTGTTATTTATTATTTTGTCTATTTTGAGTTTATTAATTGCTAAATAAACAGGTCAGTTTCTCCTTACCAACCATTGTGATTTATTCAAACACACCTAATTCAGCTGGCTACTTGTTATCAAGAGTAAAACGCTTTTCAACATGAGTTTGACAACAAAGTAAGTTGGCTAAATAACTTTAAACTTTAATACATGCTCGGATAGGCCGGTATCAGTATCAGCAGATATTGGTATTGGATCAGAAGTGCAAATAAATATCGGTATCAGATCGGAAATTCAAAAAGCTGGATCGGGACATCCCTAGTCCCATGTTTTGCCATGTTTCTAGTTTGCCGTGCTTGTGGCTCATTGCTTAAATAAACAACATAGATGATGCAATAATCTGAAAAACATTTTCATACTCTGGCACTGAGTTGGGACATGATGCTCTTAAGAAGTTACTCGAGGTATGGAGGATTGAGATTTTCTCCAGTCCTTCAGGACATCAGTTTTTGCCATAGGGTTGACATGTCTGCTGCAGATTGATGCTAAGAGGTGAATCAGATTGTCCAAAAGTTTGACAGGATTTGTTTGCTCTTCCTCAGATGATTTCACTGCATCTTCAGGAATGTCAGGTAGACCTAATTGGTCTTGTTTTGCCTGGAGCACATCTGACTGTGGTCAACTCAAATTTCAGGCCTTCCCACTGGCTCAGTATATGAGTTACTGCAGGTTCAGTTGATAGCCAATGTCTAGCACACACCTTGGTGATCTGCAGGGGTTTCTGGACACAATTAACCGTGGCAAACATTGCTTTGTACATCTCTTGCCATCGCGGATGCAGCAGTGCCAATATGGGTGCCAATAAAGGTCAGTTGAGAACCATTCCAATTGTTGCTGTCTATGTAGTCTTGTGATACAAGCTGGAATTACCCCCAGAAACAGGCTTCTTCTGTCCTAGACCTAACCTTTATGAACCTCCTCACAGAAGGTTGAAGCTATAGAAGAGGAAGGCCAAGAAATGAATGGGTCCTTCCTTAAGGCCTTCAGCTGCAGGCAGAACTTGTAGATTGAAGGTAGCAACGAAAGATCCTGATCACCCTCCTTAATGTATTCTTCTCCAAACAAGTTTGACTGCCTTACCATGTTGTCATGGAGAAAGTGAACTGATTTATAGAAAAGAACCAGAACTTCGTTATCCCTCTACGAAGGTGCAATCCTTGGTGGACAGTCTTTTAAATATTTTGTATGTTGCTATCCCATTTAAAACCAGCAGCTCTTACCATACCAAGAAATTCAAACTCGCTCACCTTCTTCACCATTCATTTAAAATTTCCTTACTTTTCCCCCCTCTGTCCTAAAATCGATTATTTCATTTTTTTTCATTATCCTAGTCCACCACATCTAAAATTTCTTTCCAGTATGCCAATTCATTATCATTATATCATATACAAACTTAAGTATTTTCACAGTGTCATGGGTACCGGAATCACTTACACACCGAACAGCCAAGAGAAACTCAGCATCCCAGTGGGACCTCAATCATTCAAGGTTTATATGTTTCACCATGCACTTAAGTACTTAGATGTTTCACCATGCACTTTAACTACTCTCTACTTAACTACTTAGATGTTTCACCATGCACTTTAACTACTCTCTTTAAGACTAAAAAGGTTGAGAACAATTCATGCAGGTCCTCAACTAAATTTTCTGAACCAGCTTGCATGCTGAACCTACATAAAAAATGTATTCAGATTGCCTTGTAGTTCTGGGTTATCGTTGAATACTACCAGCTTCGTTTTGAAATCCTTTGCTCTAAACATTGTCATATATCTTTACTCTATTCTGCATTCCACTCTTTGATTTTCCTTAATGAATCTTCTGCATTGCTCATTCAGATTCATACTTATGTGCAATTTTGTACTCATGTCCACGTTTTTAAGCCACATTCTTAGAATTGTCCAAATTTACTTTCAGGTCTTTAGAAAACTAGGTTTTGTTTTTGTTGTATTGCAGTTTTAGAATGAACACAGACATTTTCACAGAAGCTGGTATATGATGCTACACTATCAGCCAATTCATATAATGAAGACAAGGAGATTTTAAACCATCCCAAGCTGTGCAATAAAAGCAGCCTTTAAACAGTTCCTTTGTTACTTCAATCTACCACCTTAATACCTGCTTACAAGTTTTCAGTATGTATTTTCAGATGAAAATGCTTTGGTAAACAAATTATTAGCTACGGTTCAGTGATGTAAAGCAGGAACGATTACCTATGTACAATTAACCAGACTAACAGCCAAACATGAATGAATAAAAATGATGTGATGGGAATGTTGGCAGAATTTGTTCCACATTTAAAAGACCTCAGTGGAGGTTGTGGACATTTTGGTGAAACTACGGCAACATAGATGTCAGTTTGCTGGCGTACCAGATCTACATATATAGGTTTATTACACAAGGAGGTTTATTACTGTATGTGAACATGTACATTTCACTAATATTTTGGTGCTGGTTATAGTTCTGTGCCACACCCATTCCAGCCCACCCATAGACATGATCATTTAGTATTGGTCAGATGATAATGTCTGTTGTCCCCAGGGCTTGGAGTGTGTGTATCTTCTTACTGAATCTGTGAAAGACTACACTTCACATCTGTGCATTCACCAATAGTTTACATTACTTCCTTCAATACCCTTGTAAAAAGCCTCCAACATCTACATCTGAAAGCTAACTTAAAATTTTATATAATTTTCTGCAGTGCTTGTCAGAGTCTGTCAAATGTTTGCACTTTGGGTTTGCACTTAAGGGGACCATTTAATAAATAAGGAACCCAGAAAACTAAGCAGGGCTTCATTCAAAGATTCTGTCTTAGTGTTAGTGTGTGTGTTTGTGTGTGTGTTAGTGTTCACAGATGATTCATCTCCAGACACTTTGAGTGAATAAGAGTAAAAAGAAGAGAGAAAGTGAGAGAAACCAAATGAAAGATGAGGGGAAAAGCCGACTAGGACAACCAGACAGATGCAATGAACTGGGAAGGGGAGGAAGAGCGAGGTAAACAGAGACAGGTTGGGGGTTGAGCTGGGGATGAGCTCTTGAATGCTGGGGGCTTGGAGCAGTGTGAACCTGCTGTGTATTTGTCTTTGAGGCAGATTAAGTCCCTGTCGTACCCTGCCCAATAATCCATAACACTGCTTCTTAACGTGGCAGAAGGACAGGCCCGCTACAGAAGTATTACGTCTAATGGTCTTATGCAGTGGAATATTGCTTCACGTATCTCCGCCACGTGTGGACTATTCTTCTAATACCCATTAAACTTGTTTGCTACCATGATTAAAAAGTACAAAACAAGGCTCTGGTGTTTTATAGGCAAAAACTAAAAATAAGAGAAATTAAACAAATTACCAAATAAGCAATATGGTTATTTTCCACAGAAGCACGTCACAGTTACTGTTAGTATTTTGCACCCCCAGGATA
Organism: Brachyhypopomus gauderio; assembly: GCF_052324685.1. Lineage (NCBI taxonomy): Eukaryota > Metazoa > Chordata > Actinopteri > Gymnotiformes > Hypopomidae > Brachyhypopomus > Brachyhypopomus gauderio. The sequence continues at coordinate 21,969,197 of NC_135211.1, read as the reverse complement.
GGACTGTCTTCTCTTATTATGTTAATGTTATGGAAGCACTCACAGTAAGGGTCATGAGACCACTCCTCCATATAAAAAATGATGATTTCTTTAATTGTATCTCACAAAAACATTAGATTTCCCTTGTATTTTGGGGTCACTCTTATATCTTCACCAGGGTTACCAGTAATTCTGGAGGGTACTGAACATAGTGGCTCTGTGATAAATTACTTTTTGGGGAAATGTTTTTGTCATGAGTTGGCGGGTTGGAGGTTGCAGAAGGCACAGTAAGAGCACAATGACTTTGTAAGTGTGCAAGTCACTGTCTCCAGAGAAGAGGCCTTTCTCTCTGTCATGGGAGATCTCAGAGTCAGATCTCATGGGCTCAGTACAGTTTAAATGCCTGCATGTGTATGAAGTATGTGTGTGTTTAAGGATAAATACATACATATATATATATATGTATGTATGTATGTATGTATGTATCCTTAAACACACACATACTGCGTGTGTATACACATACATATATATACACACACTATTCTGTGTCTGATATAGTTAGCTTGTGTAGAACGGATGTAGATAACATGTTTTATCGAACATAAGCCTGTACGCCCGTGTGTGTGTAAGTAGTAGATAATTTGCACCACTGTTATGTTGTGCATTGATAATGTAACTAATAGAAAGAAAACAAAAATCATCAGCTGATTATAACAATTGACTGAGCTCAAGCCAAAACTGCAGAGTCATCGTCTCTGGTTAATCCTGGTTGAACCACCACTACTGACAGAAGGCCTATGAGATTACTATTTACATTGCAGAGTTTGAATTAAAATCTTTAATCACTCCTTTATTAATAAAACATGTAAAGTTTCTGGTTAGGTAGAAAAGGCAACTTGTTATATCACAAGTTTTCTAAATCTATAGTAAAAGATGTTGCAACTAATACAGTTGTCCCATCACTGGTCTGAAACGTAGGACATCCCAGCCTTGAGGACTCAGGATATTGGGACTTCGTACACCTTCCCATGACACGGAGAAGACCCAAACTTTGACTGGGTACATGTAAGAAGAAGGCATTTAAATCCTGGGGGAATCTTATCCACAAGGTGGAGGTGCTGCAGTGGAGATGGAGGAACTGTGTGCAGAGTTGGGTGTGCTGGAGAGAGTTGGCCTTTGACTACCTCTGACTATACAGACCACAGTATCTACACTGAACGAGAGTGAATGAGACTGTAGGTGTAACGTTTAGTGGAGTGATGGGGGGGGGGGGGGGGGGGGGGAGATGCAAGTGCAGGAGAGATTTAATAATTCTAGAAAGCTCAAAGAAACAAAGCAAACAAATGATGTGACTTCTAGAAAACAAAACAGGTAGGAAGACAACAAGGAGGAACAAACTATGAACAGGTGAAAATAATGAGGGGCGGAGAACTTAATGAGGGAGCATGAACAACTGTGAGCAAAACAAAGAGCACATGTAAATAAAATATGGAAAGCAAACCAAAACAGACATGAGAGGACATTGGCGTAGGAAAGGTGACACCCAGGAAGGGTGTCACATGACAGTAAGCTTAAAGATATACTAAATAAGTGTGTGTGTCTGTGTGCCTTTATTGTATGTGAACAGCACTGTTTCAGAAGCACTTTATTGCAGTCACTGGCTGAAGGGTAATATGGTCATAGGGTCATTTGAGTTCATTTGTAAACGTGGCTCCTGTCATTCCTGATTTAATGTTGGTTCAGAGGATCTGTATATCATGTGTACAAGCTGCAGGCTGAACAGTTCTGCATAAAGCCCCCCTCAGCAGTGCTGATCTGCAGAGCTGTCTGGGACAGCAAAAAATGCTGACACAAGCCTCCTTGGTGTTGAAAGAGAGAAGGAAAGAGTGCATAGATGTGCGTTAGAGATGGAGTAATTAAAAAAATAGAGTATGTGTGTGTGCAGATACAAATAGACTGACAGAAAGAAAGAGTTCTTTGCAAGTCAGATGAGGATAGCAGTGTTGACCCTGTGCTGTATCATATGTAGGAGTGTATACCTTAATCTCAACTTTGAGGCTTCAGATGGGTTCACTACTAGGAAATGAACCCCTCCAGGTTGTTCTCCTCTTATTTCTACAGACTGTATATTATTGCACCAGTTACCAAACCGCAAAGTCCAGCATCCTTTGGACATCCTGATTTTCTCTCCCAAGAGGCCAGAGGAAAAGCTCCACCTCATAAAATACCACAGTGCAATTGTGAAATTTAAAATCCCAGTCAGGAGGTTTGTAGTGTTGAGCCTGACCTAGGACTCGCTCTGAGCTCCCCAACAGCACAGAAACTGCACTTACATGAACCGTGTATTTTACAGTTTTTCTCGATTTGGTTCATTTCTCACATCATGCTTTTCATTGGCATCACAACTAGTGCATTTCTCAAAACATTTAGTGCAAACAGCAAAACTCAATGAAATATCTGCAAAAGCACATACTTCACTCAAAATTCTTTGTTTTTGCCCCAAAATCAAATATTTAGGTCAATTAATTTGTCAGTGCCATCAGAGTATCTAGTCTGTGTGCCATTACCTATGAACAAAGCAGTCAAAATACTTAGTCGTGTTGTCAGTGCAACTATAAGTCACAGTCAGTGCAGACTGTATATTCTGATGGAAACTAGCTAAGCTTTTGATTTCAAGAACACTGCACATTCTGTGGTATATCAAATACATGTTACACACATACAAACTTACATGGACCACAAAGTTACACATGACTGTATGTGGGAGACTGATAGCAAGAAATTGGACTGGAATCAAATTTGTACAGCAATATTGTTTGACTGCATTGTTTGCACTGCAATTTGTTAACAAAAACAAATCTGATTGAAATTCAGAAAAGACAGACAACTGACTGGAAAAACTGCAAAATTAGAAACTATGAGCTAGTCTTGATATCCTAAATGGTATAAAAATGCAAAAAAAAAAAATAAAAAAAATTGAATAACATGTCAGAATGTATGTATGTATGTATGTGCAGCATTACAGAAGAGAGCACATTTCTGAATTACAGTGCATACATGTTTTCTCTTTGAAATGTTTGAACGACTGAAGACACAGTTCCAATTGAACAGTTCCAGACACAGTTCCACTTCCAATATACAGCTGCACCCAACGACCAGCTTCAGCCATTGTAAGCTGTGTAATGACTTACATGTATAACATGGTCAACAATTATTGCCCTTATTTCACTGTTTTGTCCCCTCAGCCTTACACCACACAGTCTTACCCCTCTACACCACACAGTCTTACCCCTCTACACCACAGTCTTACCCCTCTACACCACACGGTCTTACTCCTCTTACTGGCTGTTCACCCTATACATGACCTTGTCTTTCCATTATGAAACTTTGTGATACTGCAGTGTTTAGCATCTATAAATGTTTGCCAATTACAGCAAAGGTTCATGAGACGCACCTCTGACCTATGGTTGAGACCATTGGTTGATCTAAGCCTTCACCAATTCCCTTTCTTACTGTAACTGAATGTTCACCTGCAAACAATTTAATCAAATTAGGATAAATTACCAAAATGTAACAAAAAAATAAACTAAATAAATAAATGTAAAATGATGCCTTAGAGATTATGACAACACGTTCAGCACTTTTGCATATGACCTAGGCGATGACTTAAAGACTAAATGTTTGGGAGGGTAAGACAATTCAACAGACAATCCGTACAACACATTTTGATAAACATGTCATAAGCAACTGATAATGTAAAAAACAACAGACAACTGTCCATGTCCATTTGCAATATGTACAAAAGCATTTGCAAAATGTTAAACACAAGGAGAAATGCAATTATGATGTGCACAAGTGACAAGGAGATGTGGAGACTGAATGAACAGTTTTGAGAATTTCAATTCTGATCTGAGAAATGAACCAAATCGACAAAGAAAAACTGTAAATACGTTACACACATACAAACTTACATGGAACACAAAGTTACACATGACTGTATGTGGGAGACTGATAGCAAGAAATTGGACTGGAATCAAATTTGTACAGCAATATTGTTTGACTGCATTGTTCACACTGCAATTTGTTAACAAAAACAAATCTGATTGAAATTCAGAAAAGACAGACAACTGACTGGAAAAACTGCAAAATAAAAAACTTATTCTACACACTTAAAACAACCTGAGCACATAGAGCCTCCCCTTGTTGTGTGAAAATGGAACCTCTGCTACCCCTATAAGCTAGTTTTGATATCCTATATGGTATAAGAATGCAAAAATGCAAAAAAAAAAATTGAATAACGTCAGAATTTATGTCAATGTGCAGCATTACAGCAGAGAGCACATTTCTGAATTACAGTACATAGGCCTACATGTTTTCTCTATGACATGTTTGAACGATTGAAGACACAGTTGTTCTTCCAATATTCAGCTGCACCCAACAACAGTCCATGACTTACATGTAAAACATGGTCCACAATTGTTGCCCTTATTTCACTGTTTTATCCCCTCAGCCTTACACCACACAGTCTTACCCCTCTACACCACATAGTCTTACTCCTCTTCTTGGCTGTTCACCCTGTACATGGCCTTGTCTTTCCATTATGAGACTTTGTGATACTGCAGTGTTTAGCGTCTATAAATGTTTGCCAATTACAGCAAAGGTTCATGAGACGCAGCTCTGACCTATGGTTGAGACCATTGGTTGATCTCAGCCTTCACCAATTCCCTTTCTTACTGTAACTGAATGTTCACTTGCAAACAATTTAATCAAATTAGGATAAATTACCAAAATGTAACAAAAAAATAAACTAAATAAATAAATGTAAAATGATGCCTTAGAGATTATGACATGTTCAGCACTTTTGCATATAATGACCTAGGCGATGACCTAAAGACTAAATGTTTTGGAGGGTAAGACAATTCAACAGACAATCCGTACAACACATTTTGATAAACAAGACATAAGCAACTGATAATGTAAAAAACAACAGACAATTGTCCTTGTCCATTTGCAAAATGTACAAAAACATTTGCAAAATGTTAAACACAATGAGAAATGCAATTATGATGTGCACAAGTGACAAGGAGATGTGGAGATTGAATGAACAGTTTTGAGAATTTCAATTCTGATCTGAGAAATGAACCAAATCGACTGAGAAAAACTGTAAATGTGCGGTATTCTGAAAACCATCTAGTTTCTCAACTTGGAGTCAAAGCTGTGGTACAAGTGAAACATTATGGCATGATGCCATTGCTGTGAATTTATGTGTCCAGAAGATAAAATCCGCCAGAAACTAGAGTCTCTTTCACTTAGGAGCTCCTCTTTTCAATTTCATATTATATATGACCACAATGGCTTTTGCTCATTCCAAATTTGTCAAATGGCTCATATCTCCTAAAGTGAAAGAGACTCATTTTGAAATAATAAATAAGATCTGTCTTGTAGCCATGTTACTTGAAAGAACATTTAAATTTGATGTGGATTCATGAATGAATGTTCAATTTATATAGCGCCTTTCAGGATACTCAAGGTGCTTTACAATTTTAACACAGGTACAAGTCTCAGACAACCAGACAACCAATCACACACACATCGGCGAGAAACAGCAGCCAATTGCGCACAGCGTACTCTCTACCAGGATCCACAGCCCCCTGGGGGACTGAATGGGGTGCAAGGGGGAGAGAGGCCAGACCCTAGTGACAGAACACCATCCACCACTGGGCATACAAGCATACACACATTCATGCACAGACACTCAGACAACTACCTTTTATTGAACAGAGAGACACAGACACACACTCAGGGATAATTTGTCAGGGACTGCCAATTTACCTAACCTCCATGTTTTTGGACTGTGGGAGGAAACCAGAGATCCCGGAGGAAACGCACGCAAACACGGGGAGAACATGGAAACTCCACTCATATAGGGACTTGAACCCAAGACCCCAGTGCTCAGAAGCAAACGTGCCAACCACCAAATGTGCCATGTGCCTTTTGTAAGTCAGAAGATTAATCCCTGGGGCATTTGGTTTTTTCATGTCAATATTCACCAGAGGTGGAAAGAGTACTGAAAAATTGTAATTGAGTAAAAGTATCATTACTTTGCCTAAAATCTACTCAAAGTAAAAGTAAAATTACCCATCTCAAAATTTACTCGAGTAAAAGTACAAAATTACTTCATCTAAAATGTAATTTGAGTAAAAGTTACTTAGTTACTTTCAGTTATTTAATGCATGGATGAATCATGAACCAAATTCAGCACAAGTTGTTTTAATCAATTTCAAAGTGTATTTAAGTGCACATCCACACTTGCAAAAAGATCAGCTGGGCTCAGGAACATACTTCCTCATAGCACAAGGACAGTCACAACCTGTACCATAAAGTGCAAACAATTTTCAGTCCAACGGACAACACTATGATAAGAATAAAGAAATTTAAATTACAAATTATTCAAAAAACAAAATGCACACAAAATGAAGTGCCCACAAGATGCCACAAATCAAACTAAAATGCAACAGATTTCCACTACTCACAATAAAATGCCCACAGGATCCTACATCAAAAATAAAAAAATGCTCATAGGATCCCACAATTTAAAAGTAAGTGCTCACAGGATCCAACTATTCAAAATACAGTGCCCACCGGATCCCACTATTCACAATAAAATGCCCACAGGTTGCCACAACTCAAAATAAAATATAAAATGACCACAGGATCCCACATCTCAAAATAAACCAAAATGCACACAGGATTCCACTATTTAAAACGCTCACAGGATCCAACTATTCAAAATACAGTGCCCACAGGATTCCACTTTTCACAATAAAATGCCCACAGGATCCCACAGAACCTGATGGATAGAAGATTCTCAAGATCTCATCCTTTTGGAAAAAAAGTGCACCAGATTACGACGTGATTATGAGACAATGGAAAGGGCGCGCGCAAGGCAAGGCCATGCAATTGGCCTTCAGTTCTGTGACTCAGAAGATTTAATTTCTGCCCGCATTTAATTTTTCACCATCAATATTTTTTTACTCAGTAATGTGAGGGCGTTCAAGTGTAGTGAAGTAAAACTACTTGGGTCAAAATTTACTCAAGTAAAAGTAAAAATTACATATTTCAAAAACTACTCAGAAAATTACAAATTACTCATAAAATGTACTCAATTACAGTAATGTGAGTACATGTAATTAGTTACTTTCCACCTCTGATATTCACAAAGTTGTTGCATTGACATTAGAAACTGGATTAATCTCAAACTTAACATTCATTTTTTTGATGTTGATACCATTTTATTGTATGTGCAAAATGTAAGTTTGGATGTCTCTGATGCCAAAAATGTACTTTTAACAAAATACCACATTCACTACAGTAAGTGGAAGGGTAATTGGCACTCCTTCCTCTGCTTTATGAATTACGGTAATTTAAAGTCGATTAAATTAGATTCAAAAACTCAAAATATGCAAGAAACATCTCACACCAGATCTCTAGAAACACATTGTTCTAATCTCATTATATGGCTTTGCTCCTCTGTTCTGTGTAAGTATGTATGTGTATATGGATATGTGTATTATTATTATTTTGTTTTTTGTCTGCTGTCAATGTGTCATTATTTTGCCAGCACAAGTTTATTTAAAATTACATTGATTGCAGGGCCTATGCTGACTTTTACTTTGCAAAAGGTCTGTCATTCTCCAGTAGATTTTATTGGCAAAATTTGTTTGTTTGTTTGGCATATTATTCTAGTGTTTCCTGTACATAGTTAATGTGTGTGTAGCCGCTTTACATGCGTACCACCTTCTCACAGGTGAATTGGTAAACTGGTAGCCATGCAAATTTCAGGATGCATGGCTTGAAATATGGCATTCAGTCTTTTGAATTTGCATTGAATTAACATCGCTTTGTGCTAACATATTCAGGGGTAACAGTAGGTAAATGCCGCCATGTGCAGTTCTTGAATTTGAGGAAGTTGGTCCTGGAAAGTCACTTAAAGGTCCTTGAATTTGATGTTAACCAAAGTGTGGCAACCCTGGGTCTTTTATTTTGAACCACTGGTGTTTATGGTTATTTTCATTCTCTAGTGTAGTTTTGAGATCATAGCTCAATTATGTAATAATTTTCGGAACATGACTTGGCATCCCAACATCTACAAACCAGTGACATTATTCCTGTTCAATTATAGCAAAAGCAAACAAGAAAGCCAAGCACAGATACACATGCTAAACAGCCTGAGAACCATGATGTCATGCAGTGTTAACGACATGGGACCTAATTAGGAGTTCCATCTGGTAGAGGTTTTAATAGGTTAGTGGTTAGTAAGTTATTACTATGTATTATATATACTGATTGTGTTTTTGTTTGAGCCTTCTTATGTGTGTGTGTGTGTGTGTGTGTGCATATGTCTGGTGTATGCCTGAGTGAGAGAGCAAGAGGGAGAGAGAGACAGCAAGAGAGAGAGATGGCGAGAGAGACATACAGACCAACAGAGAGAGAGAGAGAGAGATACTCAAGAATTCTATAAGTCTAATAACAGCTCAGCATGTAGATGGAGATATTAAACACACTGTGAGTGGGTCCTGCAGTAGTACGGAGCAGATGGAAGTGTTTTGAGCCACAGGAAACTCCATAATCATGTCAGTCCTACAAGACAACTCAGCCTTGTAGGACTGATGATAAAAAACGTAAACATTTTTAACATTAAACATTATTAACATTTTAATTACTAATTTAAATGAGGAAAGAGAAACAACCTGGAGTATGAACACATCAAACCAAGGAAAGTTAATGGATCTAAATGTGAAGGAAATCTAAGACCACACCATATATTATATGTATATATAATCATATAATCACACTATTGGCCTTTGCAATAATGCAATAGACACAATGTCTGTCCCTGTAAAACCTTTTCTGTTGTTCTCTCTTCCTTTTTGTGTTCTGTCTCTTCTCCTCTCTCCCTCCTGTCTGTGTCTCTTTTCCACATCTTTCTCTTTTTCTTCTTTCTGTCTCTGTCTGTCTCTCTCTCTCTGTCTCTCTCTCTCTCTCTCTCTCTCTGTGTGTCTGCCCACCAGGATCGTAAGCTGTCCAAAGCAGAGCGCCAGAGGTTTAAGGAGGAGGCGGAGATGTTGAAGGGCCTCCAGCACCCCAACATCGTCCGTTTCTACGACTTCTGGGAGTCGCCCGTAAAAGGCAAGAAGTGCATCGTTCTGGTGACCGAACTCATGACATCAGGCACATTAAAAACGTGAGTATCAGATACACCACAAAGGAGATGTGGAAACATCTGAGAATGAGGGACGACAGGGATGCTAACTCAACACAGTGCCACCACGTTTTAAACATGAAACATCACTACTGTGGCCAAGGCCATTGCCTGTCCGGCTGAGACTGCCATATGCACGGTCATGTATAATACAGGGCTGGTATCGCATACTGGACCCACCCATGGTTTCAATTTGTTCCCCTCCTTTGATTTCAGAAGTGCGTGACAGTGAAGCGTCCTGTTGACACACCTGTGCATCCTGTGCATCAAAGGCTATTAGAGCTCTTAACACTGCATAATTGAGTTAGGGTGGGAGAGCTGACCCTGATAACTCGATTGGCATTTTGTTGGGTGCTGTGTTGTTTTACTTTGGTGTGTTGTAAAGATATGTTTCTCTTTTCCCAAGAATAATAAATAAACATTGCTAATACATGACTAATTTATTTATTAATTACTAAAAAACATTAGTAATCAATAATCATAAAATAGTGTAATACTTATATAGCACAGGAAAAAAGCTGTTTACTGGGGAACCCCAACATGAATGAATGCCACTGACCAACTCTAAGGCCCCCCATTCCCGCAGTTCCCTGGTTCCGCAGTTCCCTGGTTCTGCAGTTCCCTGGTCACCTCGTTCCCTTGTTTCCCGTTGCCTGGTTTCATTGCTCAGAGCTGCTCTCTCCTGTAGGTACCTGAAACGCTTCAAGGTGATGAAACCCAAAGTTCTTCGGAGCTGGTGTAGGCAGATCCTCAAGGGTCTCCACTTCCTGCACACACGGACCCCTCCCATCATCCACCGGGACCTAAAGTGCGATAACATCTTCATCACAGGCCCCACAGGCTCCGTGAAGATTGGGGATCTTGGCCTGGCTACATTGAAGAGGGCATCTTTTGCTAAAAGTGTCATTGGTAATGATCAGCCAGCAGTTTTCACCTAATTCACAAGTTTTGAATTTTAAGACATCGAGAAAGGGTTATTCTATACATTTAACATGTATAAATGTTAATTTCAAAAGCTTCCCAGAATTTTCTGAAGTCCTGTAAAGCCTTCATCAGCCATGATTTGGCAGGACCTGTTTGTACTGTGTTGCCTGAGTGGCATGTCCGTCTGGCAGGCACTCCTGAGTTCATGGCTCCAGAGATGTATGAGGAGCACTATGACGAGGCAGTGGACGTCTACGCCTTTGGCATGTGCATGCTTGAGATGGCCACGTCCGAGTACCCGTACTCCGAGTGCCAGAACGCCGCACAGATCTACCGCAAAGTCACCAGCGTGAGTTGGCACAGCAATTGCACATCCAATTGCACTGCTGGGAAAGACATGAAGCTGCGTCTTTAATGCACTGTGCTCTCTGGCTGAAGTCTGGGGCTCTGCTGACTCAGAATCAGCTCTCAGCTGCGTTGGAGATTTTAAAAGTTTATGCTATTTTAAGAGCTGAAACATTGATTTTGCATGTCAATGTGACCAATCACTCTGATCTAGGACCACACAACTATTTTTTTATCTGAATAACTGGGAATAAAAACTCAAGAAATATATACAGAATGCAGAATTATTTGACAATGGGATTAGATCAATTAATTTGTTCGATATTAAGAGTATGGTTAAAGGTAGAGATAGAAAGTGTAATCTTGTGTAATAGTAGACAAGGGGTTTAAATTTGTGGAAAGGTTTTATGGCCTTTTGTTTTTCAGACTTGTTAAGATGTGTGTGGTGTGCTGGGGCCATCTGATGCTCACAGTGTTGCTATTGGCTAATTACACAGGGGGTTAAACCAGCCAGTTACAGTAAGGTGACGGTCCCTGAGATTAAGGAAATCATAGGAGAGTGTATCCGCCACCGCTGGGAAGAGAGGTGAGAGCACACCTGCACAGGTACTGCACCAGCACCAACACACTGACTCATTGACTGATTGGTTGATTGGTTTTTGATCAATTGACTTTATTGAAAGAAAATAAACCCTCTTAGAATGAATGGGTTACATCACACCACTTCTGCATGTTAGAGGTGACAGACATTAAGGTGAGAGACAGATTTTCGTGGTTTAGTGTGATGATAACTTTTAAAGCTGTGACCTGACACTGAGCACAGACAGCTGATGACCACTCTTCCTGTATGTGCTGTTCTACTTATCCTGTGTGTGCTTGCCTTCTACTCTTCCTGTATGTGCTGTTCTACTTATCCTGTGTGTGTTTGCCTTCTACTCTTCCTGTATGTGCTGTTCTACTTATCCTGTGTGTGCTTGCCTTCTACTCTTCCTGTATGTGCTGTTCTACTCTTCCTGTGTGTGCTTGCCTTCTACTCTTCCTGTATGTGCTGTTCTACTCTTCCTGTGTGTGCTTGCCTTCTACTCTTCCTGTATGTGCTGTTCTACTCTTCCTGTGTGTGCTTGCCTTCTACTCTTCCTGTATGTGCTGTTCTACTCTTCCTGTGTGTGCTGTTCTACTCTTCCTGTGTGTGCTTGCCTTCTACTCTTCCTGTGTATGCTGTTCTACTCTTCTTTTGATTGCAGTTCCACTGTTTCTGTGTGTGCTGTTATACTCTTCCTATGTGTGCTGTCCTTACACTCTTCCTATGTGCACTTTCCTCTCTGTGTGCGTGCTGTTCCACTCTTCCTGTGTGTGCTGTTCTACCCTTCCTGTCAGTGCTGTCTTGCTACTCATGCACATATCCTCAATCATACAACTAATGACCTTTGCTACAACAGCTGTGCTCCACCACAGTAATGTGGAAAACATTAGAGTTAATATCACTCCTGTTCAGATGTTTTCTCTTAATTAATCAGTTTATACACTCATGTTTTTTATATTTATAAATAAGTCTGGCTTGAATCAGTTCTAAATACATGGGTAATATTTAATTATCTTTTTACAAGAGAACCTGGTCATCATACTTACATCAAATTCCCGAGTTTTCCTGCCTAAAGTGCTTTAATCATACAAATCTTATTAGGTAAATATGAGAAAAGATCAGATTTGTTAATAGAGACTGAAGCCATATTCAGATAAGTTGTAAATCTGTCTGTAAGCATCTCTTTCGTTGTGTGTTTGTGTATGTGTGTGTGCCTCTGTGCCTGTGTGTCTGTGTGTGCGTGTGCGTGCATGAATCAGCTCTTCTTTTCTGTCCTGATTAGATGACTTAAGTAATTTGTCCATTATGGTGTGCAGAAATTGTGATTTCACTCTGATGTTGTTCTAAATCACAGTTAGTTTGTGGTTTCTTTTAAGGAAACTTTAAAGAAAGAGAAAATGTAGGACTTGTAGAAAAGATATGAGAATGAGAAATGAGTCAACAACTAATACGGTATGAACTCAGCTTAGCCATGTCTCTCCTCCTAGATACTCTATTAAGGATCTGCTGAATCATGCCTTCTTTGCTGAAGACACTGGAGTACGGGTGGAACTCGCTGAGGAAGATGATGGTAAGAAGGTGTCGATCGCTCTCAGACTGTGGGTGGAGGACGCAAGGAAGCTGAAAGGGAGGTACAAGGACAGTGGCGCTATCGAGTTCACCTTTGACCTTGGGAGAGAAGTCCCAGAAGGAGTCGCCCAAGAAATGGTAATTAGAGAGGAATCCATCATTTTTAAAAATTAAGCTATATATATGAGCTTATATTTTATGTCTTCTTCTGTTTGTTTGATCATACTGTATTTTCTGAAAGGAAGAACAAAAAAGATAATACATCAACAGTCTTTACACTCAGTCTTTAATACATCAACACTCTATCCATATTCTATCCTACATGTCCATCTAAAACACAAAGGCATGATACAAGTTACAATGATTTAACAGGAAGTGGATTCATTGATTAATCATAATGGAGAATGGTCACTGATCTCACTGTTAGAGAGCGATGCAGAGAGAGCTGATCTGTCCCCAGACACACACATTGGGTCACACCCTGCATTGTCTATGCAGCTCTGAAGATATTAATACAATTTATTAATTATTTAATACTTTAACATGATTCTGGGCATTTGGCCTGACCAATGGACCTTATAATTAGCAAAGTTAAAATGACACAAATAGCTATTGTATGTAGTCATTTTATCTACATATTCATATTTTATATGTATTTGTATATTAATATTTATTTCTCTAGTTGAATATATTATAGTCTCAGGTTGATTTATTATTTTTTTCATTACAAATGACTGCTGTCACATTACAGCCCTGGACCCCTCTCTTCAGGCGTGTGTACGTGGTGTACTTCCTGTGGGTGTGGCTGCTTGTGTATGTGTTCACCCGTCTCATTGGTCCAATGTGTTACAGGCGGTGCACGTTATGTGTTAAATATATGTGGCTTGTCCTGTGCTCATCTTTGTGAGTCTGTTTTGTGCTTATCAGTGCATGTTGCGTGTTTGTTACAGCGCTACTCACTATTTACTATACTATGTGTGAACGTGAACACCTGTCTCCGCATACTGCCTCACCTTGCCCATAACAACTGCATACTATTGAATTCAAAATTATAAAAATGATAAAATCTAATAAAATGTTTAGTAAAAAAGTGTTTATTGTATAACTTTTCAAAGTTTGATTGATTTTACTAATGCACAGAATTACAGAGTTGAAAAAACAAGAGAAAACAAAATCAACAAGAACAAAAATGACAAGCCTTCTGACAATTAGTCAATGGTGTGACCTTTCTCATTCACGGCAGTTTCTAATTAGGTTATTTCTAGTTTAGTTTTTAACTCAGTTGACAGGTGTCTGTTGAGACCATTACTCCATGACAGACTGTTTCAGCTCATCCAGTCTACATGTGGGCCTTAACCATGAGCTCCTACCAGAGATTCACAATAGGATTGATATCTGGGCTTTGAGCAGGTGACTCAAGAATTTAGATTTTGATGTTCCTCAATAGGTTTTGGACTGAGTTGTGTTTTTGTAATTTGGATCACTGCCTGTTGGAAGAACCATAACACTTAGATTAGTAGCAGATTTTTTTTTTCTTTTGTAGATTATCCTACAAAATAATCTTCATAACCTCAGCAAGGTTCCCTATGTCTGAAACATGTTTAAGCATGTTTAACTGAGGATAATGTGTTCTTAATAACCCCTTAGCTGACTAGTTGATATGAAAAATGAAAACTAACTTGTATTTTATATTCCACAGGTTGACTCTGGCTTCTTCCTGGAAACTGACGTGAAGATTGTTAGCAAGTCAATCCGGGACCGTGTAGCTCTGATAAAGTGGCGTAGGGAGAGGACTGTGTCCGGGAGTGAGGGCGAGATGGAAGAGAAGGGCACTAAGACCCAGAGGAGCGTTGTGCCTCAGGATGCCCCTGCAGGGTTAGCACAGGACACCCGAGCTGAGACGGAGGAGGCGGACAGTGGGAACATCACACTGCTCTCGAATGCCCCCAGCACTACGGCTACTACTGCAACATGTGAGCAACCGCAGTCCCTGCAGATTACACATGGATAAAATGAGCCCATGTTTTTATCCTGATTATTGTAAACATGCAGAACTGATTTGCAATACAACAACACATTGTATGTGTGTTGTCTGAAGCATTCCATTGTGTTACCTGTTTTTCATAATTAATAATATTGTTGTCAAAAGGTCAGCCATTACCCACTGAATAAAAGCAAAGGTTAAAGTGAAGTTTTTTTTTTTTTACCAAACTGCAGTTGTGAATTGAATCTCTTTATACTTGGATTAGAATTAGCTGCTAAAATTAACAATACAGAATAGAATTGCAGCTGTGGTAGTGAGTTGATGTGATGGAGTGAATCAGCGTATTGTTACAGTCTTAATCGACAGACATTTGAGCCAAGGCAGATGGTTCTTTCTGGCCAGCTGGCGAACTCACTGAACTCTTACCCCAACATAAAGACTGGAAAGTTATGGGAATGTGTGCAGAGTTGAGGTGGAAATCCAGACAACCTTGGTAAAAATGAGGAGAGGGAAGCATTCTTAAACAGGTCTAAGAATTTATGGCTGGGTACAGTTTTACACACAGCACTAGTGAGTCAGCAGAATGAGTCATCAATGAACCTTCAAATGACCATGAAGCAATATCTCCCACTCAGCTGTATCTTCTGCAATTACAATATCTGCTTCCACATTAAAGCTTTAATTATTGCCCTATGCATAGAAAAGTATGTGCAGTGCTCCAGACTACTGTGTGGAGCAGAGATAATCTGACATACTTAAAATATTTCATTAGAATCAGTACACCTTCAAACACAAATAAAAACAACCCGTTTTGAACTCACAGTTCTTTGTTATCGGGAGCTTTTCTAACTTTCTTTTTTCTAACTTTCTTTGTAGCAGACAGCATCACCAGCTCCACAGTGATTACAGATGCTTTGTGTAACCAGCACAGCATTCCCTACCAGTCTCTGCCAGAGCCTATCTCCACATCACAGAAGCTCCTCAGTCCACCTGTACAGCTCCTGGGTCAGCTACACCAGGGGGCTCAACCACAGCTCACACCTCAGCTGCACCAGGGGGCTCAACCACAGCTCACACCTCAGATACACCATGCTGCTCAGCCACAGCTCACACCTCAGCTGCAACAGGGAGGTCAATCACAGCTCACACCTCAGATACACCATGCTGCTCAACCACAGCTCACACCTCAGCTACACCATGCTGCTCAGCCACAGCTCACACCTCAGCTGCAACAGGGAGGTCAATCACAGCTTACACCTCAACTGCACCAGGGGGCTCAACCACAGCTCACACCTCAGCAACAACAGGGGTCCCAACCACAGTCTACACCTCAGCTGCACCAAGGGGTCCAGCCACAGCTTACACCTCAACTGCACCATGAAGCCCAAACACAGCTTGCCACTCAGCTACACACAGTGGTCCAACCTCAGTCTGTCGTCCAGCATCAGCAAGAGTCCCTGCAGCAGCCCGAACCAGCCCAACTGCTTCTAGGTGTCCAAAATCAGCCCGGTGTCCTGCTGCATCAGGAGGCCCAGCAACAACCTACGCTCCACTTGCATCATGGGGCCCAGCAGCAACAGCCTGCTGCCCAGTTTATCCAGGGGATCCAGCAACTGTCTGGTGTCCAACCACAAACAAGTGTTCATCTGCATCAGGGAATCCAGCAACTGCCTGGTGTCCAATCACAAGCAAGCGTTCAGCTGCATCAGGAGATCCAGCAACTCCCTGGTGTCCAACCACAAGCAAGCGTTCAGCTGCATCAAGGGATCCAGCAACAAGCCGCTATCCAGCTGCTCCAGGGAGTTTATCAACAGTCTACTAAACTGATACACCAAGGATCTTTTCCTCAGGCGTCAGTACAGCTGCAACAGAGTCTTTACCAGCAATCTCCCCCAGTAAGTGAACACTCAGATTTTCTTTTTAGTTGTAATCACAGCCCCCTTCTAAAAACCATATCTTAACGTTTAAGCTTTTGTGTTTTTGTTTATGAATTCCAAATGTGCTCTCATTTTTTGTGTGCGACTGACTGATTAGCATGGCAGTGTCCCTTGTGAATTTCAAGATTCTCTCTTGTCCCTCATGCACTTCATTGGTGCCAGACATGGTAGTACCTCTGTCCTGGACATACTGCACAGGAGAATACAGCTGCACAGTCATTCAGAGCTACACCTGCCCTGTAGCTCTCAAGGACACTACAGGAAGGCTTTTTTCTACCACTGTTTTTTACAGTGTCTCCATCCATTAAATATACCAATAGCTACATCTCAAGTCTCATCTAGACACACTCCTTCATCTTCCCCTGGAGATCCATGTTCCCCTGTTAGCCCGTCCTCCTCAACGGCACCCCTGTGGTACTGGGAAAGGTGTGGATTTGTCTCAACCACTCAACCACTGTTTACATCTCATCATTCATCGGCGCACCAGTTCCCCAATCCTACCTGACAGAACTGGACAGATACCAAGCAGTAGCTATGGAGATATCGCCACACGTCAGGCACCCGTCCAGTGCCACATTCTACAAAGCATTGAGTCATCACCCACTACGTCAGACAAAGGCCTTGGCAAGCTAGTACAAAGGGCAAGGCTGGGCCAAGGCATCTTGGTATGTTAGAAAATGTCTCTGTTTAGCAGACTGCAACTGCTTAGTTACCTAGTTTACTCCTGCTTGGCTACATTTATGGCATTTGGCAGACGCCCTTATCCAGAGCGACTTGCATTTCTATCTCATTTTTATACAAGTGAGCAATTGAGGGTTAAGGGCCTTGCTCAGTCATGGCCTCAGGTCTGGGAATCGAACCCACGACCCTCCGGTCACAAGACCAGTTCCCTAACCACCAGGCCATGACTGCCCAGATGTCCTTGACTTGGCTAGATGTCCTATACATTCTGAAATGTTTATTATAGAATGTTCCAGAACTCCTGCTGCCCCCGAATTTCACTGCTGTGACAGTTTCTCACGTGGAACAGAATAAATGATATAATATTGAATGAAACAATTTTTTATATTTTCTGCAAAGTATATTACGTTTCAAAGGAATAAATGAAGTTTCAAATGAAGTTTTTAGAACATAGAAGTTTATATGACATGTTTTTACAAGAATATCTATCTGACAGGCCACAAAAGACGCCAGAAAACAAGTATAACAAAGACAACAAAGTGCAATTGATTCACTGTTGCAAATGACCATTGTCTGAACACAGCTGTCTCTAGAGGCCTCTCCTGGTTTCTGTTTTAACTCACTGCTTCAAGCTTGCTGTAGTTCATCCCTTTGTATCCTCTCAAACTGTAGCTAATAATCTCCCTTGACACATCAAAAAGGAGCATTCTTATAGAAGCACTTTCTGTTCCTCTCTCTCTCTCTCTCTCTCTCTCTCTCTCTCTCTCTCTCTCTCTCTCTCTCTCTCTGATAGTTTGTTTACCTCTCCTAAAATACGATTGCAGCTGACACTGACTGACGACTGTTGAGGCAATAAGCAAGATTTGTGTAATGTTAATTGACTACTTACAAGCTTTCAGTCAATTACTTGTTGATTTTGGGTGAATCAATCTTTAAATGGTGTTCCCAGTATCAGCCCCCTTCACAGTCAGTTTCTCTGACGTTTCCTTCTGTTTTTTAGCCCACTGCTACAGTGGTTCATTCTCAGACCATGTCTGCTCCAGCAACACCAGGTCCAACTACACTGGGAACACAAGAGGTAAGATCCTCATGGCCATCGCGCAACTTCAGAAGCACCATCCGCTTAGAGCAATAGTACATCTTCATACTAAATGTTCATGTGTAGCATCCATGTTGGCATGTAATGTGTCGTGGAATCCATAACAAGTACGTTTGCTTTTGATCTCATGGTGTAGTGGATTAGTGTTTTCATTTGGCAAATTCTTCCTTCTTGTGTTTTTATTTCTCTCAGTTTGCCCTCTATCTCCATCCAGCAGCTTTCCTGTCTAAGGTAGACCGTCTCAGATCTGTAGATCCACCATCATGTTCTTGTCTCTGAGCTCTCAGATGTTTGCATCACCGCTGTTTAACAGTGCATTGTGTTTTCAATGATGGATATATTTACTTAACATTAGTTTTAAATGAACAAAATTTTCACATTATTGGGGATATTCTTATGGTTATGGAATACTTACTCCAAAAATGTTGCTGATGCTAATTTTTGAAAACTAGCAGAACCCACTTTTTTCACTGATAACACTGTTCGTATTGTTGGAAGGAGAATTCCATTGTTTTGGGGGCACAGTTTCAGAAACTCCCTCTCACAGGCCTGGGCAGCATGAGTGAGAAGCTAGTTTCACTGAGCCCCATCTCTTACTTCTAGACCTTAGCAACTCTACAGCCAGTAATGGAGGCATCATCTGATGGACCGCCCCATCCTCAGCACCTGCTCCAGTCAACAGCCACAATACTGAGCAGTGCTCCTCCCCCTCAACCACAGACAAGCGTTCATGCCCCGCCCCTTATCCAACCTCTTCAAATTTCCACTCAGGTTTGTGAATGAAAGAAAAACTCATACTAATGTATTCAGCCATTGTCTCAAAATCCTTGATTTGGCAAATCCATGAGGGACAGATAAATATGTTGAGTGCAGTCTTAACTTATGCCCTTTTCACATTACTTGGTCTGAAAATTTTAAATGAAACTTTGTTAATGCTGCCTGACCTTCCACAGAGTTCTAGGATTGTACCTATACATTCAAAATTCATCACACCAAATTCACTTACTGCCACTGAATATCCAAAGAAAATGGAATTTGGATCTGTAATGTGTCTTTTTGGTTTGGTTTAATATATTGTAGTTTAATATTTTGTTTAATTTTGTCTTCTGCAGTTTCCTTCACCATACCCTACGGTTTTGCCTACACTGGGAACTCCTACAGGAAGTGAAGCAAGGCCTATGTCCCCCATCCCTTACTCCTCTCCATACCCCAGTAGTGCCCCTCCTGCACCCTCACCCTACCACTCAACTGCCCCAGTTCACATCCCACTGCCTCTTGCCCCCACTCAGACTGCCCCAACCATCCCTGGACCAGGCACTCCCCAAACCCCTGTAGCTGCTCCTCTGGGCTTACTTTCCTCCATCCCACTCCTGGGCATGACCCTTCCCCCATCCCTGGCCCCCATACAACAGCAGCAGGTGTACTCTCCAGTCCCACCACCAGAGGACGCTCATGCTCAGCCCCAACCCACCCAGTCATCGCTGCCCTTCTCTCCTGCCCTGTCGCAGCGGCCGCCGTCCGTCTCCGCCCCACCTGCTCAGGTACACGCGGTTTCAGACTGCCGCTCTGCACGAGGACGTGAACGTTTATCTGTGCTCTTTCTGCACAGGACCACTTTTGCACCTGTTGTTACTGTAGCAATGTTTTAGAAAACCACGTTACTTATGTACAGGTGGAGTCTACTGAAGGACTGTTAGAGGAACGGAGATGAGTGTCTTTAACTGAAGCAGTGTTAGTTGAGGTCAGGATTGAGGAGAGCTGCTCACTCATGGTGCAGTGCATGTTAAGTAGTTCAGAGCCCAACTGTGACGTCTGTTGGAATGGAGTGTAGAGGGATCAAGCATTCATACTAAAGGCCAGTGTGCCTCTTCGTCCCCAGGAGGACAGCCTGGGGCACATCCAGTCCGAATTAACTCGTCTCCAGTCTCCTCCACACAGAGAGGAACCTGAGCCTGCACACTTTACTATGGCCAGTAGTGGTGGGTGTCATGGTCTTACATTTATATCACAGAGTACTTTGAGGTTACCCTACTAACTATTACATACGCAACATAAATCAATGTTGATGAATAAGAAGGTATTGTGTTTATGTTTTGGTACTGCATCACCAACGTCTTTATTTGATATTACACTGTAATGAAATACCATCCAGCTGTAGCAGCCAGACCCCAGCAGATCGCCCCCGAGAGCCCCGCGTTCCCTCTGCTGTCTGCTGAGAGCCAGATGGCAGCGGCTGTGGTTGACGCCGCCGGCGAACCTGGCAGTGCTCAGCAGAACCCAGACGCTGCATCAGGGTCCATTCCCCTTCCAGCTGACCCCAGCCAGGAGGTAGAGTCAACTCCATTACACACACACACACACACACACACACACACACACACACACACACACACACACACACACACGGATGTGTTATGTCAGAACAGTCATGGTAGAGTACAGTGCAAACAGGAATCTGAAATGTCATTGCTGTTATAAATGAGAACAATGCACTAAGGGAACAGTATTGTCACTGCAGTTGTGGAAAAGTATTATGGGTAATGTAGTGCAGTCATGGATGTAATACACAAGTCTAGTGCTTGTGTGTAAGTAGCTATACCTGTGATAAAATATGATTCAGGTTAAAGTAGAACTCTTCCATTTGCATTTTCCTTAAGTTAAAGTACAAAAGTATGTAGTAGTTTTGGTGTAGAATAACTGTGGGTGGGAGAAAATTAATTCAGTTTAATGTCACAAACATTTTGGGTGTTAAAGTAACACTGAGGCCCAAACAACCAGATTTAATTATTTAATCATGATTATTTTAATTTACATTTAGACCATTTTTAGTATAGTTAAGTCTTCATAATTTAGGTCTGCGATTTTATTAAGAAGTAGACAGGTGTCTGTAAAGGTTTCACACATATTTCATTTCCCCCTAATTTACAGGAATAACTAGCACCTAGAAATAGATACCATGATAATGATTCTAGAAATAGGTACCACGATTCTAGAAATAGGTACCAGGATTCTAGAAATAGGTACCATGATCCTAGAAATAGGTACTATGATTCTAGGCATGACCCCTATTTATAGTTGCTGTTGTTAGCTTGTTAATTTGTTGTTAGCTTGTTTCTCTCAAGACATTAATTAAATAGTGGAGTAACTTAGTATGTTTTTATATTTGATAGTGAAGTTTAAAGGAATCCTTCTGTTTCAGAAGTGTAACCCTTACAAGTAGACTAAATGCTGACACAAGAAAGGTAACAGATTGTCTGTCATTTTTGAGTTTATTTGTGACTGATCTCATTTGAATTTATTTTACAGGAACCAATCCCCATGCCACTTCCCAGCTATACATGTGACAGGTAAACTGCATATGAATCTTGCTGTTATATGTGACTACTTTATGTCTGAGTAAGATGCACACAAGTGTTATGTTGTGCGTTGTCCAGTTTAAATTCGGACGCGGCCTCGGGTAAAGAGATGAGCGATGGTTACGACAGTACCGTGAGCGGCGGGAAGGCAGACAGCAAGTCCAGAAAACACCACCGCAAGTCCGCCCGCACGCGCTCACGCCAGGAGAAAGCCAGCAAACCCAAACTGAGCATGCTCAATGTGAGGCTGGAGGCTCCTCCCCTTTCACCCTCTGGGTTCTTCTGTTGATAAGCACCTCATAAACCTCATGCTCATGTTCTGCCCTGACCATCCAACCGTCTCCTCTTCTCACACCATTAGGTTTGTGATACAGGCGACAAAATGGTGGAATGTCAACTAGAAACCCATAATCATAAAATGGTGACCTTCAAGTTTGATCTGGATGGAGATGCCCCTGAAGAAATAGCCACTTACATGGTGAGGGCATTGTTTCAAATTACTACAGTGACAACTAGGCATTATCCCAGGTGCATCTGGAAATAGATTCATAATATAACAATAAATATAAACCCAGTGTTTATTTCAATTCCCCACCTTATTATATGCACCTAGGTGGAGAACGGCTTCATTTTGCCCATAGAGAAGGAGATCTTCATTGACCAGCTAAAGGACATAGTGGACAAGGCGGAGGACATGTTGAATGAGGAGGTAGAGGGCGAGAGACCTGCTGCATCTCCGCTTCAGGGACACCCTCTCTGCAGAGCCGGGGACGAGGTGTGGGGAGAAACAATACATGTAGCCAAAGCCTTTTGGTTTGATATCACGACCTTCGGGAGTGGGAGGAGATGTGATTTAGGGTTCCCAGGGAATGATGTGTTGAATTGTGGTGTTTTCCAGGGAGGGAAAGGGCAGAGAGAAGGAGCACCTCAGCCCGTCTATCAGCAAAATGGTAAACCCTCAAACTCCCACTGGGCGCGGATCAACGCAGAGCACATAAAAGCCGCAATGAGGACATGTGTACATAACAATGACAGTGCCTCGTGGACTTAACCACAATGATTTAGATTCTGTCCCTCTCAGTTTATCAGGAAGACCTTGTCTGGCTTTTTCTCCCACAGTGCTCCATACGGGTAAGAGGTGGTTCATTATCTGCCCCGTGGATGAACCTCCTACAGCCAGCGAGGAGACATCCTCAGAGGGAGCTACAGCTACAAAGATATCCTCAGCCAGTACACTGACTGGAGGGACTGCAGCTGCTCAGCCTGACATTGCCTCAACGCAGCCACTAGAGGGCAGCACAGCATCTGCTTCTGTTTCTATAGGTAATGGTTTATGTTGTCAAAGATACAAAGATACTTACATATTCTTATATGTAAGTATCTTAAATTCTTATACCGTCATAAGGTTTGGTAATGCTGTGGTAAATGGTAATGATCTCCTGAAATAATTTAACAGTTTGTTTACTTAATCCTCTATATTCTCTTTATTGCAATTCAGACTCAGAAGGCTATGCAACAGCACCCCCATCTGGTGATAGTGATGCTCATGGGTTTTGCAGCCCTCTCTCTCTGATCACCACAGACCCCTTATCCTTGGCTGCGTTCTCTCCAGTGCCAACTCTTCCCCAGCCTGCCAGCCTCTCGGCGCAGTCTGCCTCCCATCCACAAGAGGGCAGCAGCTTGAGTTCGTCCCAGTACCGAGTGCAGCACGCGCAGCCTGGCTCTCTGTCAGCAGACGAGGCCCAGAGTGGGAAACCTGGTTCACTCTCGACAGTCCCTGCAGCCCAGCAGGTGGCGGAGCTCGCCTGTGCCGCGTCGGTGGCGGAGAGCGTTCCCTGCTGCCCCCTGGTGATGCCGCTGATGCTGGATGTGAGTGCCACGCGGTCCTCACCGCTCACCCCCCCGCTCACGCTCGACGGCCCCACCGCACGCGAGCAGTTGCAGTCTGTCTCGGCCGCACACGGCGAGCGTGCCCAGCACCCTGTAGTGCGCCAGCAACCGTTCGCCACTGTGGGTGGAGCCAAGGCCCCGTCGGTGCCCCAAAGTCCCGCCCCCTCCCAGCATCACCTCACAGCCAACGAATCGGATGGCGAGGGACGGGGCAGGGTGGGGTTTGTTGACAGCACAATAAAGACTCTGGATGAGAAGCTGAGGAACCTGCTGTATCAGGAGTACGTGCCCATGTATCCGTCCGGCACTGCAGCTGAGACACCTGGCTCGGGGACAGAGTACATCCATTCTCCGCCTGGACCAGAGTGTGCGACAGGAGGCTCAGGAACCAGCACCCCCAGTCTGATTGGAGAAGCTCGGATGAGGGCAGGGGAGCAGCTGGTAAGTTTCCCAGCGTCTGAGTTACCCCAAAGTACATTACATTATAAATAATGTGAATTTTCAAACCAGTTTTGTGAGGAAAATGAAAAAAAAGTTGTGGAGTTTATTTAAATGCTCTTTCTGTTTTGTTATAGCCACAGATCCCTGAGAGAGTGGACAGTCTGAGCACACTCAGTGACTCCGCCGTGGGTGGTATGACCAAAATCTTTGCTGATTGCATTGTTGTATTATACAGTAACACAGAGCTTTATCCTTCAGACAGCACAGTGCACAGAATATGCTTAAATATGTCGACGTAAACTTATGTGAGGCTTACGTGAGTGACCAAAGTCATTCTCTCTGTAGTCACGGTGTCAAGGAAACATATCATGCCGCACTCCACTTCCTGTTCAGGGTCCAGGAGTCGCTTTAAGGTTTGTGCTTCCTGTTTCCCAGTCCAGTGTCTTCTTGATATAAATCAGTCTAGAAAAAAAATGATTTTTGTGTAACATTTCTATCCTTTGAATTCAGACACAGTACATTTGATTAAACTGGTAAAACACTAATACTCAGTGTTTTACCACATTAGTCATTTCTCTCTCAAGTGTTTCACACATGTGTGTCTACATTTTTGTATCTCTATATGTGCCCCTAATTTGCACTGTATGCGGCTCATTTAAATAACATTTTCTTTGACCAATCAGATGATTCCTGGCCCTCCTGACATGCTGACTGGACAGCAGATGAAGCAGCGGAGCTGGAGCAGCACAGCTTCTCCAGCACACCCTAGTGTCTGCTTCGGGGAGCGCAGTTTTGGTGCCGAGTCGTCCGTGCCAGTCAGCGCTATCGGCCGCTTCTCAGTGATAAGCACGGAGGATGAGGTCACGCGCTGTAAGCACAGCAGCAGGTATTCCGCTCCGCCCGATTTCTACCTGGACGCCCCACCATCTCTGATGAAGCGGGGCTCGTTGCCGCGGGCACAGACTTCTGCCCCCGCGGACGTTCCCACCCGTGTCATGTCCTCGGACTCCGGGGCGGAGAGCAGCCCCGCCAAAATGACCGCCTCCACCCCGTCCCGGCACGGGCGCTCGGAGAGGAGAGGAAGTGACCTCATGAAGAGGGCAGTGGCCTTCCTGAAGCGCACGGGCCGCAGCAGCAGTGTACAAAGCTCTGATTCGCCAAGCAGGCAGGGCGGGATGTACTGCTCCTACATGAGCAGCGACAACGACTCAGAGATGGAGGAGTCAGACATAAAGAAGGAGCTGCAGAGGCTGAGGGAGAAGTGAGTGCGTCTGAGCTCGCGAGTGTGCGCAAGTGCACTTGAGTGCATGTGACAGGGAGCCAGAACTGAAAGCAAAGTTCTCATTTCCAGTGAACCCCTGTACTGTATGTTTGATATTCACCCAATATATCCCAGTTAGCTCATTGCCAAGGCCGGCGTGATCTGAATGGAATACGTCAACGCTGATCTGGGCAGTCGTGGCCTGGTGGTTAGGGAACTGGTCTTGTGACCGGAGGGTCGTGAGTTTGATCCCCAGACCTGAGGCCATGACTGAGGTGCCCCTGAGCAAGGCCCTTAACCCTCAATTGCTCACTTGTATAAAAAAATAGATAAAAAATGTAAGTTGCTCTGGATAAGGGTGTCTGCCAAAAATGTAAATGTAAAATCTGTGTTTACGTCCTCTAGCATGGACTCTGGGATGTTATCCAACACCTGCGCTCTCTCTGATCCTCCTGTAGACACATGCAGGAGATCTCTGAGCTGCAGGCTCACCAGCGTGGGGAGATAGAGTTACTCTATCTACGGCTTGGCAAGCCCCCCCCTCCAGGCCTCGGCCTCACCTCCACTGTGCCCCCTGCTGGACGCAGACGCAAGGTCGGCAAGCACAAACTCAGAGCTGGCAAACTGCTTAGTCCCCTCGTCCAGCAGCTAAGAAGTGTCTCAAAAACGAGTGACAGCAAAGCCAGTGATCCTGCAAAGTACAGTGAGTTAGTTCCTTTGATCTCAAGGAATATCTTCGCAAATGTGTTTTGAGGTCACCTAACTGGTGAATTTCACAAAAAGCAGATTTTTTCCATATTATTCATGGTGATCATAGCTACACATAATGAATAATAAATAATACCCTGTCACTAACTTGCAATAGTGGTTTACAAATGACAAGACGTGTGGGATTTGGCATTGTCTCCCTGTTTTCTCATCCAGCTGAGCCTGCGCTGAGTCTGAACGGGTCTCCGGTCAGGGCCTCAGAGCAGCCCGAGAGCCGAGCCCGCGCAGGGACGGCCACCCTGCCCAGCTGTGTCTCCCACCCAGTCCACACCCAGCAGCCCTGCTCCCTCAAGGGCTCCGTGTCCTCCGACAACATCTACTCCAGAGTGCAGGGAGACAGACCGGGAGCGCACAGCCAGCCAGGACACAGTGAGCACACGGCAAAGACTCACGATCACAGTTAAGATTAGGCATCATAGTTAAGATTAGGTTAAGATTTTACATTTAAAATTGGGCATTAAGATTATGCATTAAGATTACTATAATTTTGGTCAACCTAGTCTAGGAAAAAAAAGGTTTTGCCAGTGAAAACTAGATACATTTTTTTAAACATGCAATCCATTTTTCAAATATTATATGTTTATTTTTTGGATACTTCATAGGAGATGAAAATGTATTTGTATGAAAATTTATTTCACATGTGGACCAGGTGTGAACTCCTGGGCTCATGGTGCCTTTTTCTTGTCTTTCTTTTTCTGTTGTGTGCTCTTCTTTTCCTCTGCACGCCGGAACGCAGGCTGGCCGCCTGCATGTCCCCCTGCCGCTGAGACGAGGACATATAAGACCAGCCACAAACCACGTGCCAGATTCCTCAGTGGGCCTGTTTCTCTCTCCATCTGTTTGTATCTCTCTCCTCTCCCACCCCAGCAAGCCTCAACAGCCCCTCACCTTATGCAGCCCTACCTGTATCGCTTTCTGTTTCCACACGGGTGCACGTCCTCCTTTCTGTTTCTCTTTTCTTATTGTTTGTTTTGTTATTTTTCTTCATTTACTCAAGATGAAAGAATACTGGGGGCTGTATCTGATCTACGTTCACCCGTGATCGGATTCACAGTGCCAGTGTTTTAATGGGTTTGCTCCAAATTGCCAGTCATTGGTGAATTCTATTGAGTTGATCAGAGTAAACACTTTACTGGACAGAGCACTGTGCTTCTACCAAGAGCTACTGGTGTACTGCCTTTAATTCTTATGTGAATAGTCTCATTCTGACCAAAGTAACTGGTAACTCACAATCCTGACATCTTGATATTCCTTTCCTCATAATTGTTCATCTTCTTTTCCATTTATGTTAAATGTTTTGATATGATTAATTTTGACATTCCATTCCCAGTGTGTTTTTCATACATATTTTAAAATTTGAAAGACACAAGTGGCTCTTAACCTTACTCTTAAACTCTTAAGCTCTTAAAGCTCTTAAACTCTTAACCTTAATTCAAGTCTTATTCAAGACTCAAACCCAAATTTCAAAAGCAAACTAATTTAACGGACTAGATCTAGATCACCTTTCTATGGCTTTATGTGTTGACTGTGCGTCTCTATGTACGTTTGTTAGCTTGTCCTGAACCATTAACGGTGAACTTTGTTCTGTAGGGTCGACACTGAAGCGTCTCTGTCTGGGGAAAGAACGCAACAACAGTAACTATCCTCCTTTTCACTAGTGCTTTTCTTTTTTGATACTTAAGTGTTTATATATTTGATTTGATTTGATTTATTTATATTTTTCCACATCATTTAACAATACAAATCAAAGTACAAACATAACAGTATTATTCATTACGAATAAATCTCACAATTATAGTATCCTCAGTGATATTCACAATACAAAATCAGGAGGGGGAGGGGGCCGGGAGGGGAAAGACAAATATTGAGTATGGGTCGGCAGTTTCTTGTATTCAAACCTATTCATTCTTATTTAACTCTGTGGTGTCATATATTTTCAATTTTTTCCAATTCTTCGAAAATGCTTCTCCTCTCAATCAAAGCCTGAAAGTAATTTCTTCTAGTACATAGATTTGTCTAACAGTTTCTATCCACTGTTCAAAAGTGGGAGGATCAGTCTTATACCAATTTTGTGTTATTACTTTTTTGCTTGCTATCAGTACGATCTTAGTTAAATATCTGTCACCATCTAGGACATAGGAATAGAGTACTCCAGAATATCTTTGATACTATTATTTATTTTCTCCCAAAATGTCTGTGTTTTATCACATTCCCAAAAAATATGCACATGATTAGCCACTGTATTTGCACACATCATCCAGCATGGTTGGTGTTGCCCAATTTGTTTGCTCTTTATTGGAGGTGTTATGAAATAGTGAGCCAAAAATTTCCACCCAAATTCTTTCCATATTCTTGAATTAGTTGTAGTGTGTTGCGTTTCACACATTTCAATCCATTCTTCCTCTGTGATATTAATGTTAAGCTCCTTTTCCCACTTAGCTTTAATATACATAGTGGAGGAAGCACTATTCTCTTAGACTTTGGTAATAATGAGATGTCACCCTAAATTTTATTCCACTATATGTCTTTACTACTGCATCAATGATTGCATTTAGAGTATTTGGAATTTGTTTGCCATGCAGTTCCGTTGTGAAATAGTTCCTTAATTGTAAATATCTAAAATGTCTCTATTTTCCAGACCATAATTTTGTTTTAGTTCTTGAAAGCTCATTATATTTCCATTCTTGACGACTGTACAGATTGCAGTGACTCCATTTATTGTCCATTGTTTAAATGTGTGGTCTGTCAGACTTGGTTTGAATCTCTCCTCATAGGCAAACCAATTTAGCAATTGCATTTCTTGTCCTAATTTGTATTTTTTTATTAGATCTGTCCACATATCTAATTTATGGGCAGTGATTGGGTCTATTGAGCCTTGTAATTTCATTATAAGTTTCATATCGCCGAGAAGGAACTGGATTGGGAACTATACTACTGTCTTTTCAATGTCTTTCCACCTTGCACAGTTGTTATGTTCACACCATTTAAGTATCGGACCTAGATGAGATCTTTAAGATTAGGTAATGACAGTCTACCTTTGTCCTTGGGTAGCTGTAGTGTATTTTATTCTTGGCCTCCTACCATTCCATATAAACCTGGAGATCATTTTATCCCAAATTTGGAACTTTTCCTGTGGTACTAGTGCTTTTCACTGCTGCTTTTCACTACTGCTTTTCTTTCGAGCAGTGTTGCAGTGTATTTATGTGCTGTCAGATCCTTCAACACCTTACTGTGTTGTGGTTTTGAATGTGAAAGGATAAAATTGCCATTTATAACAGTAAATCTACAATTAATCACCCATAACAAAGTGAAAAAATGTCTTTAGAGTTTCAAAAATGAGCTATATGAAAAGTAAGACCTCTTCATCACAAACTATTCAGAATTTTATCAGGACTTTGTAGAAGCTCCTTTGGCCACAACTACAGGTGAACATTTTAACTACAGTGTGGGATTAAAGATGTAGCAGCAGTCAAACCTCCAGTGCAGCAGACAAACGGGTTACAAAGGAACAGGATGTTTCTGACACATACAGCTACAAGTGCCTCTGAAGTTGTAGACCTTCACCAGTCTTTTCTATCTGGCCCACCCAATGGAGGATGGGTTCCTTCTCAAGTCTTGGTCTTCCCAAAGTTTATTTCAACCCATTACTGTTACCTTCAGCTTGCTCATCTGGATCCAGACATTTGTTTCGCTCCTTTGTGACTGTGTATTGTAAAAAGCACTATATACATAAATTTTACATGAGTTGGTTAGATTTTTTTGAGGAGTGAGTTTCTTTTCACTGTTGTTGAAATAGTCACAGAATTATTGGTTATGTGACTAGCATAGCTGGAAATATCCACATTACTACAAAGATTTTTCGTTTTTCTCAGGGTCTCCTCCAGGTGCATCGAATCAGCCCCAGATGCCCCCTGGGTCAACGCCACCCCCGCACCACCCAGTTGTGGGCTTGGCGCAAACACAGACTAACAACAGCAACAACAAGACGGACCTGTTCCCTGTGGAGCTGGAGAGGCTGATGGGCTCCTGGATTCAGGAGGCCTGGAGTCCCGCACACTCTCACTCACTCCACCTGCACTGCCGGCATGACGCCAGAACCAGGAGCAGGAGTACTGCAGGGGTGAGGAGGGTTGGGGCAGGAGTACTGCAGGGGTGAGGAGGGTTGGGGCAGGAGTACTGCAGGGGTGAGGAGGGTTGGGGCAGGAGTACTGCAGGGGTGAGGAGGGTTGGGGCAGGAGTACTGCAGGGGTGAGGAGGGTTGGGGCAGGAGTATTGCAGGGGTGAGGAGGGTTGGGGCAGGAGTATTGCAGGGGTGAGGAGGGTTGGGGCAGGAGTACTGCAGGGGTGAGGAGGGTTGGAGCAGGAGTACTGCAGGGGTGAGGAGGGTTGGGGCAGGAGTACTGCAGGGGTGAGGAGGGTTGGGGCAGGAGTATTGCAGGGGTGAGGAGGGTTGGGGCAGGAGTACTGCAGGGGTGAGGAGGGTTGGGGCAGGAGTACTGCAGGGGTGAGGAGGGTTGGGGCAGGAGTACTGCAGGGGTGAGGAGGGTTGGGGCAGGAGTACTGCAGGGGTGAGGAGGGTTGGGGCAGGAGTACTGCAGGGGTGAGGAGGGTTAGGGGCAGGAGTACTGCAGGGGTGAGGAGGGTTAGGGGCAGGAGTACTGCAGGGGTGAGGAGGGTTGGGGCAGGAGTACTGCAGGGGTGAGGAGGGTTAGGGGCAGGAGTACCAAAGCTAATTTTGTCCATGGTTTTCTCCAGATGTTCCCGAGGTCTGGCGCTGTGACAGCAGTCTCCCAGCTGCCCCTGTCCTGGCCCAGGATCTATTCACACACCTGCCCTGCGACTGCTGACCCCTTGCCTGGCTTCCACAACAGACCTCCGGTGCATGGCTACCCTTCAAGAGAGCCCATGGGGTCGTCCCTCTACATTACACACTGGCCTGCTTTGCCTACAGCCTTTGGGCAGGGAGTGTCAACATTTCCCCCCTGGAACGCATCATCACCTCCAACATACCACTCTCAAAACAGGACCCTGTAGCTTCTACACCTGATGGATGTTCCCACTGTAGCCCACAGCTGAATTTGTCTTCAGCATCTTCAAAGCGGTTTGATGTGCTAGTGTGTACAGCCCATTACATGTACTCTCATATCTAAATCTCTTATAAGCATGTGCTGTATGACTAATGCTGTATGCATATGTAATTGACCCAACCAATTATTAGCCAATTATTTATGTAAATTTAGCATATGTATATTTTTAAGGCTCTGTGTGATTTTTCAATTTGTCCTTAATTAGGTGTACAGTGTATTTTTTTAAATCAGTTTAAGCCTACCTGTGTGCATTACCTGCCACTTATGACCATATACAATATTAACATTAACTAAACTAATGTTAATGTAATGCTCTTAATCATGATTGCACATTATTGTATATAGTCATTAACTGTACATAAGTGTATATAAGACAATTATATTGACATGTTGCTCAGCTCCTGATTTCAAGTTCATTTAAATAAGTGCAATGTATATGTAAATAGTATGGTAATATAGAATTTGAAAAAGGTCTTTTCATATGTAAATAAGACAATGAGAGATTCAGCATGTAGCCGCAGTCGGGATCATCAATGGGGACTCTCAAGCTCATCCTGGATAATTATTAAGTGCTTCATGTACTCTGGACTGAGATGTGGCTGGAAATGTATGAAATGTAGCATCTTTATACCACTCGAAGGAAACATGGACAAATCTGAATGACTTGGAGTTTGCAAGAGTGCCTTGAGCAGTAGGTTTGGACGCTCTTTAAGTGAACAGCAATACCATTTCACTGAGAAAACTTTTATTTTCAGGGAAATGTATTTATTACAGGAGCATTGAAAGACAAAGGACAATCTTGCTGTTTTCTTGTGTAGACCAAGTACGCAAAAAATTATGTGAGTAGTTGGTCAAGATCATTTTAAGGGATCTATCTTTACATTGTAAATAACAGAAGTTGTTTTGCATCTATGATTGTTTTGGACAGCGCTGTTAATGTTAATTTGCCAATCTTGCCAGACAGTTAGCATCTGTGACAGAGGGCAATCCAAACAGATCAGTATGTATGTAAACTCATACGGCCACTTTCATTATCCTAGTTCTGGACTGCTCTAACACAGTCATCTCATGAAAGGCTCATTAATTCACATATGAATTACGTGCAGTGGAGCAGGAAAATGAATGAAAAACATGTCCAGCAGGTCCAGGATCAGTCGAGGACCTGGACTAGGGATCAGGGCCAGAAGGCAGAACCACATCGTCATGATGGTTGGTGGCGCTCTCTGCCTACACACACTGCTCGCTTTACAACTTAAGTCTGCCGTAGCATATGTGACATCTCAAATTCTAGCCTGTGTGCGTGTGCTTGTGTGCGTGTGCTTGTGTGTGCGTGTTTTCTAAAGACTTTACAGTCGTCCATGTATTTGAACATTCTTCATATCCACCCCCACCCCAAGAGAGATCAGGGTTGTGTAAGACTATGCCTTACTCTGCAGACAAAGGTTGAAAACATTGTTATTCAATAACGTGACAAATAAGCATTCTTCTTAGAAGTTAAAAAAATGTGTTTAATTGTGCAGTTGCAGGGCTGTTTTATCAGTCGTAAGGTAGAAGGGTCCGTTGCTTTTCTGCTGTTGTATCCTAGCAGTGCAGATGGTGCCACATGCATCCCTGCTCCTATGTTCTTTGCTCTAGAATAGCTGCTTATTCTGCTTGCAGGCTGCTCTTCATGTATCTGCAGACTAAGATCAAGTCTGGACACTGTAATCCCAAGAGCACAGACATTAAACCTTTCTTGCTTATCCGTGTTATTTTGGGAGGGACTTTTTTTGGCGAATGAACTTTGCAGGAATATGCAGCAGGTTTGAAATGGCTCAGCCAAGTGATGTGACCTTCATTGGCCTGGTGGTGGCACTATAGCGAACCATTTTATGTTATATGATTTTCTCCCAGACCGCAAGTCACAGAGTCAGAATTAGGCTGTGTTCGAAATAGCCTACTACATACTACTGGTGTACTGCTTGGCCCCCAAATCAGTATGTAGTATGCAGTATGTGAATAAAAACAATTTTTCCAGTACGTGAAACATCCCCGGATGACATACTACTTCTGCAAAATATTCCAGTATGCGAACAGAGCTATCTTTGTGGTGTACTTAGCATTGACCCCGTAGTATGCTTTGCTTTTGTTGCATACTGGAAACTGTAGTGCATACTACTACGAGGACCAGTGTTCAGTATCCAGTATATACTGAGTGCAGTATGCATTATCCAGTATGTAGTAGGCTATTTTGAACACAGCTTTACACTTCCAATGACCAATTCCACTTCCTTCACTGCACCAAAAATATATGACTATTTAGCTTTGATTTTCTGCTATTTTTTATAATATGCAAAACCTATATATCACTCCTAGATGAATCAGTTCTAGGGTTGTCATCTGATCACCACAATGTTAATGTCAATGTTTAGATGATATTGAACCTCAATAATTATCACAAACATTTTTACATTTCAAGACAACGTGACTATTTCCAGATTAACCTTCTGAATAAGCACATATTTTGCATAAATTAACACCATTAAAAGTTGATGAAACTTCATAGCCAATTTAGGCCCACCGCTCTAGGGTGCCGTATTGAATTTGGCAAATGTGTGAAAAGTAAAGTTCTGTAAAGTTTTGAAACACTTGGTCATCAGGGGGGGACTATTGCCGAAAAGCGAGTATATCAATAACATGTTTTCATATCATTTGGCCAAAATGAACAGAAATATTCACACTACGGTTCTAAAGAAAATTGCAAAGTTTGAGCCAGACCTGCTGCTGGTAGACTTTAGGAGACTACAGTTAGTCACCACCCACAAATATGCTGCCATTAGACTTTTGTTTCTCTAAAGTCCATATGTTTCCAAAGAAAAGTGCCACAAACGTGATATCAATGTCCTCACAATCTTCATATAGACAATTAAAATCCAGTACAATATATATAGAAGGATACCTTGGGTAGCAAGGGTGTTGGGTTTTTACCCAACCCAAAATGTTCTGGTCATTGTGAAACTGACAATACTCAAGAGAGGGGGAAGAAGTGGTCACAAAATGTTTGCGCATGAGGGAAAGGACTATATCCACTACACAGATAACGCTCACTGAAAACGTCATTGACCAGTACGCAAAATCAAGATTGAATCTAGTACCCTGTACCAGGTCACAAGAACCCTAATGCAACCCTAATGCCACTGGTCATTCCAAGCTCCACTCAAAAGGGCCGGACTTTGAGTTTTTACATGAATTTGACAAATTGCATTTTTTTGCATTCTTCTGCATTTCTTGTTTTGCTTCTTTGTGAAGTAATGCGTACCATTCTGCATGTGCAGTGTTATCGTAAGAAGTCAGCGACAGACAGGGTGGAGTGTTGATCCGTCCAAGGTGACCAATGGCAGTGCTGGTGTGTGTATTTAAGAACTTGTTTATGTGGCCTTGGACCTGTGTGAGAGATCATGGATGGACTTACGGTCAGATTAGTTCTTTTATGTTTAATATCATTTTGTGCTACCTGTCATGCCGTCAGTAGGGTAAGTTCAAAGATATGTTAAAATAGGGAACATTCTATAGGATACATTTTTTGCACAAAAATGATATGTTACAGTGATTAATTTTTTAAGGTCTAATTAACATAGGAAAGTTCAAAATGTAAAATAAAAATGTCTTACCTTGAAATAAGGTGCAATTGGCTATGAACAACAACAATGCTATGAACTGGGCAATTATTAAACACACAATAAAACATTTATTCCTTTTAGTTTTGACTTTGTCATACTGCACAAAACAGTTAGTGTCAGTTAATTTGAAAGTCCTCAAAGCTGCATTTAGTCACAAAAATGAAAAACACACCTAATAATCATAAAGCATTATTTACCTTGCTATCACATGCTGACTTACACCAACCTGTTAATGTAGAGTCCACATGTACAGATTTTGTTTTTACTTTTTTGTGTGGGCCAGTGTGTAAACGACCTGAGGGCAACAAATCCAGGGCAAAACAGACCGCTAGTGGTTTAAATAAATTTACTCAACTGCTAACTTCCTTGATCCTTCTTGAAAAGTGTAGTTTAAAAATAAGCATTACACTTTGAAAAACAATACAAGTTGCCTGTGAGAGGTATGAGAGGTGGAATGTCCCTTTAAATTCAAATGTCATTCAGCTTGACTGATTCCACTGTTGGTCAGCAGCTGAACTGCTCTCTTTCCTCAACACAGGAGCGAGATGTTGACATCTACAGCTTCCACATCAATTCTACAGTAACAAGCCGTTATGCCATCACAGTCATCACAAGCCGAGTGGCAAACAGGCTCAACGAGTCCAAAGAGATTCACTTCCAAGTCAAGATACCTAAGAATGCTTTCATCAGTAAATTCAGGATGTATGTCAATACAATTTATCTTAAACACAAATAATCTTTTTTTTTTGGTGTACTTGAGTAGCTCTGCTCTGATTGGCTGATTGGCTCACACAGAATCAGTTGATGAGTCAGGCATGAGAGATAGCCATGTCACAGGTGCGGCATTTAATTCTGCCATTTCTAAAACTCTGTTTTAGCTCTGTGAGAGTGAGAATCCGGTTTCATACAACCAAGGGACACCAGTGACCAATTCCAACTAGGGAGCGACGAACTCAGACAGACAGAGTCAGAGTTCTGATGTGTCTAAAAAAGTGTTTCACCCTAGGACTATAGAAGGGAAGAGCTATGATGGGATTGTGAAGCAGAAGGAAGAGGCACAACATCAGTACAGCCAGGCTGTGTCTCGTGGAGAAAGTGCTGGAATAGTCAGGTATCATAAAAACAAAACTGATTCAAATGGCTTGATTACTGTTTCATTTTATTGGAGGTGCCTGAGGAAATGAGCTCAAAATTAATTCTATTTTAATTTCATCAACATATTATAATCAATGAAATTATTCCCTTGAACTGCCTTACTAGGTACTGATTCCAACTCATGCTACTTCATAAATAGGTAATTATTAGAATAACAATTCAGGTAATTTGCCATCAGTGCAGATGCTTTGTGTACATGTGTTCCAGTTCAGTAGGAAGGACTCTGGAGGATTTTAAAACCTCAGTGACAGTGGCTGCATTCAGTAAGGTGACCTTTGAACTCAGCTACGAGGAGCTGCTGAAGAGGACTCTTGGCAAATATCAATTGCTCATCAGTGCCCAGCCAATGCAGCCTGTGGCTGACTATAAGGTAAAGATACAAGCCTTGAAATACATTACTACGACAATGAAATATACATGGTTGTAAATGATCATAATTAAATATATGTGGTTGTAAATGATCATAATGAAATAGACATGGCTATAAATGATCATAATGATCTTATGGATTTCCCCAGTGATTTGATTGTCTGTCTCTCAGATTGATGTATACATTCAGGAGAGTCCAGGTATTTCCTTCCTGAAGGTGGAAGGAGGGTTGGTTGCTGATGAGAAAGCCAATGCTGTAACTGTCACTCAATCTGGCAAAGAGGTGTGAGTTCTAGGTTTATACCATAGTATTTCCTTCACATACAAACTTGCACATACAGTATCTGTCTTATACATGCTATACTTTATAAGAGAATAATGCAGTAATACTTTTAGAACTTTTCCCAATTCTGTTATCTTTGGTTAGGTTAGCTAAGTCAATATTATTTCAGAGACTTGCACTGTGAACTGTGACATACACTGCTTCCAATGTCATTATATAAAATAGAAGTCTTATATCGACTTTTACTCTGTAAATCTAAAAAGGCTAACTTGTTCTTCCTCAGGGTTGCACAATTTAAAACATAGGATAAAACATGAAAACATGATAAGCCCAAAAACGGTTATTCAGACATGTTCTTTGCACGCATTTGTAACGGCAGGCGAGAGTGAACTTCTACCCTACCAAAGAGGAGCAGACCAGCTGTGAAGGCTGTAATAAGAGTGGCCTGAACGGAGACCTGCTCGTGATATATGACGTCAAGAGAGACAGACCTGCCGGAGAACTGCAGGTGCTGAAGCTCACTATGAAGTTCTTTAAATGTCAACAGATCCAAGCAATATAAAAGCAGAAGGTTAAGAGCTTAAGCTCAAACTAAGCTTAAACTCAAGGCTGGGATGACAGACTAGGCAGAGTTATGAAGAGAATATTATGACAAATATTAATTAAAGATGTCTTAACATTAAGGAGGAGTTATATTGATTTCTATTAAATTCCTCTTTTCTTTCTACCTCTGCATCTTTTCAGGGATCAAATGGTTATTTTGTCCACTACTTTGCACCCACAGACATACCTCGCATTCCAAAGAATGTTGTCTTTATCATCGACAAAAGCGGCTCTATGCGTGGGCAAAAAATGACACAGGTGACATGAAACTAAGCCAACTGTGGTATTCCATATCACTGAGATTATTTAACCTGTGGGATGTTTTCATACTTCTTACTTTTGGGTTTGTTAATACTTTTGCTTGTGAATTTTCAGTTAATTAGTATTGCCTATTGTCTTTTTGATGGCCATTTATAGAACTGGATGGATTACTATTAACATGTTATTTTTATTGTATCTTTGGCAAAACCAGACTTACTGAAAAAAAGACTTTTATCTCAGACCTGTTTAGCAATGCTGAAGATTTTGGGAGATCTTGATGGGGATGATTACTTTGGCCTGATCACCTTTGACAGACAAGTACAAGACTGGAAACCTGAACTCCTCCAAGCCACAGAGAAAAACCTGGAGGAGGCAAAGACCTTTGTGAAGGACATTAGAGCCCAAGGGGGTAAAATGGACCAGATTTCTTAATCTTATCTGGTCTGGGTTAAGATAATAGGATTAGTTTTACTACTTTAACAGATACATTTTTAATGGACAAACTAGGCTCTTAAGAAAAGTATGAAAAAAAAGAAAATATTGTTGTTTTCAATAAATTTATTACATGAATGTATTGCATTACATGAGGATAAATGAACTAAATACTAAAGTTCCTCTTCCTCATAATGTAACTGACTTGCTTGAGTGTGGAATAATTTTTATTTGATGCAACTGTCCATTCACCGTTTAATATTTACACTAATATTTACACACTATTTAGACTAATATTTACACTAATGGAAATTCAGTCCATTCCAGTTCATGCCAACTATAAACTCTGCAAAAATATAATGTATGCATGCTTCTGAACCTGTTTAAATACACATGATGCCATCAGTACTGTAGGAGGATATACTTGACATGAGTCTTCTCCACTTCTCAGGAACAGATATCAATTCTGCAGTGCTGACAGGGGTGGAGGTGATCAACAGCCACCCACGAGAAGGCTCCGCCTCCATCCTCATCCTGCTGACGGATGGAGACCCCACTTCAGGTACAAAACTGCATAATGACATAATGACATAAAGACATAATGCATTCACACCAGAACAACAACTATGAACCCAAAAATCACAGATATGCAGACATCACAGTCTTTAGGTCTGTAGACTTGCCCTGAATTGTATCCTTGACGTAATATATATCAATAATCCTAAATGCAGCTCTGGACCACAGGCAGTGTTTCTGGACTCCAAACTACAGCTAACAACAGTCAGAGACAAACATTGGTTTTATTCCAATGCTTAATGTATTCAGTAATATTTCTAACAACTCTCCCACAGGGGAAACTAACCCAGGGACGATTCAGGTTAATGTACAAAGTGCCATTAAGGGGAAATTTCCCCTGTTCTGTCTGGGGTTTGGATTTGATGTTAACTTTAAATTCTTGGAGAAAATGGCACTGGAGAACAACGGAGCAGCTCGCAGGATCTACGAGGACTCTGATGCTGATCTTCAGCTCCAGGTAGGAGGGTTGTTCTTGAAATTGTTGAATAGTTTAGCAATTTACCTATGCATAATTGCAACTTAACCAGAGAGACCAGATGAATTTGCTGAAGAATGAGTTTTACTTGGCAGACATTAGGAACGTAGAACAAAAATACATTCAGGCAAGCCAAAGAGGCAAACAGGAAAACACGAGCTAGACACCAAAGGTCAAACAGGCAGAAGGTCGAAACAAGAAGAATTTGATACCATGGTTTGCATCTCCCAATTAATAGCATGAGAGAGTTTGCAACTAGTGAAAGGCAGTTAGAATAAAAAAATGTGTCTGTGAACGAGGTAATTTGGGTGAGGTAAATGGGAATTTTTGGTAGTTTAACAAGATGGTACTCTTAAAGTTATGAGTATATTGGTCCTGTGTTTTTAATATTTGGAGTTAAATGCCTGTTGCATTGTATACAGTGGAAAACAATTTATGTGTATGAAGGCAAAGTAGGACTGAAGTATTGAGCGGAACAATGCTAGTTTAGGGTCATTAGAGCAGTCCATGGTCAGTGAGTCAGACGGTAGCCAAATAAACCCTGATAAAGATTATGAGAACAAACTAATCAACAGGGAAGCAAAAATAGCAAAATATAAATCACAGATACATGCACATAGACAGGTGAGCAGGATAGGTGGGTAACCACGAAAAAAGAACCAGGACCACAAGGGGTTAAATGCAAAAGGTCAACAGGGAAAAACTCAATATGCATGAAAACTGGGAAATAACAGAAAAGAGAAAAAAGTGAGCAAAACAGACAAAATGACACAGAAAATAAACAAAAGCACATGGTGCTGGCATCATTGTAACCTCAGTGCCAGAGGGCTGAGCAGGGACCTTATGACCTCTAGTCACTTCTGAAACCGTCACTTCTGTGTTCTGCAATTTCTACTTTCTTTTGTAATGTGTGAAGAATAGATCGAAATTTAAAATTTGGAAGTGTAACATATTTACATATTGCATGCAGTATATATATATATATATATATATATATATATATATATATATATATATATATATATATATATATATATATATATGTCAATTTTCAAGTATTTACAATGTGATTGGGGATTCATTTAAATAGTAAACGCAGGATTTAAATTGCTTAATTTGTTGTATGTAAATACTGTTTATTTGACAGGGTTTCTATGTGGAGGTTGCAACCCCTCTGTTAACTCATGTCCAAATGAACTATACTGGAGTAGAAAATCTCACCCAGGCCAGTTTCAGCCAGTACTACAATGGCTCAGAGATTGTAGTGGC
The DNA here is from genome assembly GCF_052324685.1 of Brachyhypopomus gauderio. Classification (NCBI taxonomy): domain Eukaryota; kingdom Metazoa; phylum Chordata; class Actinopteri; order Gymnotiformes; family Hypopomidae; genus Brachyhypopomus; species Brachyhypopomus gauderio. The sequence goes on along the minus strand of NC_135211.1, from coordinate 21,928,949 downwards.
TGGTCAAATCACAGACAACAGTCTGGAAACTTTCCAAGCGGAGGTTATCGCAGTCTCAGTAAGATCACCCTTGTGACACAGTTTAACTGACTAACTGGATCAGTGGAATTTGATTTTGGTTTATTCATTATGATTTCTCATACAGTTTCTCTTATATTTATTTTAAATTTTGCAGAAAAGCAATACAGTGACATACAAAGAATCTGTGTCTGCGAATGATATCAGTGTGATGCATGAGGGTGTAGACTTCATCCAGAGACTCTGGGCCTACCTTTCAGTGAAGCAGCTTCTGGACAAACAGTGAGTGTGCAGGGAGGCTATGTGATGTGTTCTATAGCATGGGCATGTGTGCATATGCAAACAATGAGGATTTGCACATAACAGCAACAAGGTAACAAGCAGCAATGCACTGCTACTGTTATTATTTATAAGAAAATAACAACCATTAATTGTGCCATTAATAACTTTGTTACATGAATGTTATAATCAAACATTGGAACATGTGTCCAGTAAATGAAACAAGCTCAGATTGTGTAGATGTGACAGGCAGGGAGTACGAAATAAAATGGAAGCGATCAAGACAAGTCTCAGGGAAAAAGGAGGTTTTAATGAATAAAGTGCGCAAAGCAAAAACCCGTGACAAGATCCGAATGAAGGATAAATTGACTAGCAGTAAACTGGTACAAAGACAAGACATATATAGACAAACAAACGACCGTCAGGTGAGGTGGATCATACGCCCCACCCACCTGAGGAACGAACACAACGCAACAACAAGACAACTGCCGCTGTGGACGGGGGCGACCAACAGGGGGCCTGCCATACCGTGACAATTACCATCCCAAAACATTTTATAACATCAACCATATTATATGTGAAATTAATTAAAAACAGCAGGGATGTTTCTGTGGAATGAGACTTTTCATGAAACACCCTATTGAAGAGATCAAAACTGTTTCTGGGTGCCATGGAGACATCACTGAAGAGTCCATCACCTCCACCCTCAGATCTTCTGCTAGTCTGTGTTGTTTACTGAGTGGACTCTGAATTAGACCAGTAGGGGCCCCGACAGTGACAGTACGACCAAGAAGCAAACCATAGCAAAACCATAACTCTCAGCTGGAGATTTTAAACAAAAAACATTTACATTAATTAGTTCATTTATTTGTCTTTATGGCATTTTCAACAATTAAACCAAAACCCTTCAGACAATTTGTACCATTTCTTTTCCTGGCATTGAGGTTAACTTTTAGTGGTCAGGAGAGGGAGATGGTGCAGCAAAGGGCCCTGGATCTCTCCCTCAAGTACAAGTTTGTGACTCCACTCACCTCTATGGTGGTCACCAAACCTCAGGAAGAGGAGACGCAGGTCGCCCACAAACCCAGCGAGGAGGAGAGGGAACACAGTGAGTGTTCATTGCCTGTTGATTCCTCATCATTATGCCATCAGCAGTTAATAAACATTAACATTTTAATTCCTCATTGCTTCAACAAAGTTGCACACAACTCTCAATTCATACATGAAATATGTGCAATTTCATACATACCATATGTAGTCTTTAAAAAGTATAACACAAGATCACCTCATTCCACAGAATTGTCCTCATATTGAGTCAAAGAAATACTCAAAAAATTTGACTTGTTTTTCAGTTAAAAGCATTATCGTGTGAGCAAGAGCATGTGAGCATTATTGTGTAAAACCAAATCTGAAAGGCTCACTCTGTTATTCCCTCTGTAACAGAACCATTTCGCAAGTCTTCCAGGATGTTCAAAACAGGTTTGTTTTGGTTTAAGCCATTTTAATTTCCCTCTAGTTGACCTCTAGACCTGAGTTGCTTCTGCACTCTGCACTCAGCATTGCCCTCTACCACAGTGTGAAATAATTAGGTTTCTTAAGGACTGAATTTGTTTATCCACAAAATGTATGCACTTTGATCCATGTCATCATGATTCATGGATGAACACAAGCTCACCGAATTTCACAGAATGATCCTTGTATTAAATTGAGATAGATAGACAAAAGATAACACAAACAATGTAGGTTTTCAGTGGTGTGTGAATGAAGGCAGAAGCAGTTTTGGAATTAAATGTTTTTCAATAAATGTTCAGTGTTACTTGCTGAGAGCATTAAATGCAATCTAGTGCTGTCAAGAGCCATGTCAAAGTGTGATCTCACGGAAGCAGGTCTGAGGGACTGACTTACCTCTTCTTATGTTACAGCACATGCTGACTCGATGCCCGCACTCTTGACCCGCTCACATCACCCAGGTGTATTTTGGTTTGGGTTTGTCTATATATTTGCTTACGTGCTTAATCTGTGTGGAAATTAATATCCTAAATTAGGTATGAGCGGCTCAGCATGTGTGTGTTGTCTTCTGTTACAGACCCATCTGACATGTCTGTATCTTCTTTGTTACATACCCAACTGACATGTCTGTATCTTTTCTGTTACAGACCCACCCTCCTTTTCTAAAATTGTGAATTCTCCACCCATGTATTACTTACGTGTGACAAACAAATGTAATTCTCTTCAGTCATCTGCTTTTATAACTGGTGTAAATAGAATACTGACATTTCTTATTCTATATTTGTTTTCATTTGTACACTGATTTCACACGGATTTCTCCTTCGTGATGTTGATGTTGTAACTTTAATGACAGTAAACTAAACAGGATGAATCTAGAGTTCTTGAATTTGTTAGTTCAGTAAAGCTCCAAAGCAAAAATAATGCAGAATTCTATTTCCTTTTTCAGATAGAGCATCTGCTCATATCGACAGGGTACTACGTAAGTGTGTGCGATTACCATACTGCATCTGTCCTGTGCATGCTGCACCTGACTAGAACATTGTGAACTGGGCTTTCTTGATTTTGGATATTCAAATACAATGAGTTGGAGTAAAAACCTTTTAAAACAGTTTAGCTCGTTTTTAAATACATATTCTTCATAATCCTGTCTTTGTGCAAATGTTAAATTAGCTGTGTTCTATTCTTGTTTACTTCACAGGTGAACCACTTCCCACATCTGTTCCTGCAGGTAAATTTTACAAAGCATAAAGTGAACCTAAAGCAAACATTAGGTTTAAATATACGTTACATTGCTAGATTCCCCCCTTTGCTCTGCAATTTGTCTTTCACTCACATGCACATCCCACTACATGTAGACCACAGACCTACACAGCATGAGCAGCAGAATAGCAGCTAATATTGCGAGTTTAATTATCTGCAAAACTATGCCAATTCTCTCCATTCACACCACTAGCCCCGTCAGAGAGTGGTGTGAGGTTCATCGTTTCTGCTCAGCCTAAACCAATCTGCTATGATGTACCTGCTGGCCACAGACTCTACCTCCTGCGAGACCCCTCCTCAAGTGAACTGACTGGCTACCTCTGTTCTCACAGTCACAAGTACCCATTCAGGCTCATTTAAATTTTTTCCAAATTCTGTTCTGTACCAAGCCTTGTTCTGGGTCTGTGTTCTTCTCCCTCATCGCAGATTTTTCCATGTATGGTGAGCTCTCACCAAAGGGCTTCAGAGCAATTGTTGTTCGTTACAAAACAGCACAGTCCCTCATTATCAACACCAAAGACATCCATTACTACAACGGCCAGAATCATGAGCTATTTGAATGGGGCCAGCCCACAAAGCGAGAGACAGATAGGTAACAAATGTGATGCTGTTACAGTACATGGTACTGTAAGTGTTTATTCGTGGCCTTGGGAATAACAGTTCGGTCCCTGCAGTGTGTCTCTGAATCTGCTGCAAACCAACCGGATGGTCATTACAATGGGAATCGTGCGTGTCGGTGTCCTACGTCATGAGAAAGATGGAGAGGCATTTCTGTGGCCTGTTGTTGAACAACCGCCAAACACCACAAATGCACAAAGCATTCTGGGTAAGAGGAATCGCTCAGGGTGGTAAAATGTACAATTTACATTACAATTTCCTAAATGTAAAACTTTATTTGTAGTCAAGGTTACTTAAAGGAGTGTTATAAAATGCATAGTGTTTGGTAGACCAAAGAAAGCATAGCACTATTTGATAGATCAGCAACTGTATAATGCATGAAGCCATATAAATTAAGAAATCATGAAAAGTTTTTCCTGCCTTCAGCCTTAACCTACACAGTTGATTGGTTTTCGTCAATTAGTCATTAAAGTGTTTTCATGTAATATGGTTGCAGTGCTGAGGAACAGCACTAGTTATGACAGCAATAATAAATGTTCATTGTTGTTTCTCAAGGAATTGTTGATCTGCATTATGCAGAACAGGGATCATTGATCAAAATGAAAAATCAGGAGACCAAAGCAACTTGGTAAATTCAATACATACAGATAATTTATTTATATAGCATATTTTTTATCTAGATCTAATAACTTGTGTTTTTAATCAAATATCTCTCCTTTAATTGTAGGACCACTGCCATCGACTACCAAACCCCTCTAGCCTCTACTGTTGAGTGTTGGCTTGTACCATTTGACTTTGCCCTGCAGGGGGAGCTCTCTGACTTCACCGTGTTGCAGATGTAGATTTATTTTCTAAAAGATGCCCCTCAAAACTAACTAATGGTGCCCATTTTCTATTTTTTTATTTTAATGTTTAGAACATGGCAGAAATATTGAGAGTAGATCAGACCTTGTTATTTTTAAGTTGCCAACTGAGATTTTCCCAATCGGAATTAGTCCTCCACATTTACCCATCTGTGCAGTGAGAACACACACACACACACACACACACACACACACACACACACACACACGCGCGCGCACACACACACACACACACACACACACACACACACACACACACACACACACACACACACACACACACACACACACACACACACACACTAGTGATCACCAAGAGTCTGTGGTACACATAGGCCCAGAGAGGTGGGCAGCCCTAGCCCAGCACCCAGGGAGCAGTTGGGGTTAAGTGCCTTGTTCAAGGGCACTTCAGTCATGGCCTGGGGCCTGGGACTCAAACCCATGACCTTCCAGTCACAATACCGGCTCCCTAACCACCAGACCATAAGAGAAAAATCATAAAGAGAGCAGATATCTGGCAGCGTTAGATATTTGAATGAATGTCTTAGTGATTATTCTACAAATATTTTAAAAATGTTTATTTCCAGTCTGATTTTGTAAAACTAAGACGTTTGTTATGATGTTTCTCATATGAAAATAGTGTGTTGAAGAACATGCAAGTTAATTCAAGCTTGTAAATAGCAGAGGTTGTGTAGCTCCCTGCACAGCCAACCAATAAAACTGTAACCAAACAACAGATACATCTCTAGTTAATCACAGAACAAACTTTATTTGTTATTACTTTATCAGGCCAAAACTGCAATACAGGTTCTTCTTATGTTCGCTGTAAGTACCTTCTACATATTTAGATATACTTTATCTATATAAATGTACTTTAGCTTTTTTAGATACCCAAGTGACTTCATAGTGTCACTCCATTTCTAGGACATTATCACTGCAATAACCTGCTTGTCAGAGATTTACCATCTCCACACTTGCAAAAAGATCAGCTGGGCTCAGGAACATACTTCCTCACAGCACAAGGACAGTCACTACCTGTACCATAAAGTGCAAACAATTTTCAGTCCTATTGTCCAACGGACAACACTATGATAAGAATAAAGAAATTTAAATAACAAATTATCCAAAAAACAAAATGCACACAAAATTAAGTGCCCACAAGATGCCACAAATCAAACTAAAATGCAACAAGATTCCACTACTCACAATAAAATGCCCACAGGATCCCACAGAACCTGATAGATAGAAGATTTAAAGATAGAGCAATCTCATCCTTTTGGAAAAAAGTGCATCAGATTATGACCTGATTATGAGACAATGGAAAGGGCGCGCGCAAGGCAAGGCCACGCAATTGGCCTTCACTTCTGGGACTCAGAAGTTTAAATTTCTGCCCGCATTTAATTTTTCACCATCAATATTTTTTTACTCAGTAATGTGAGGGCGTTCAAATGTAGTGGAGTAAAACTACTTGGGTAAAAATGTACTCAAGTAAAAGTAAAAATTACATATTTCAAAAACTACTCAGAAAATTACAAATTACTCATAAAAAGTACTCAATTACAGTAATTTGAGTAAATGTAATTAGTTACTTTCCACCCCTGCAAAACAGTAATTGTCACGTAGGGTTACGCCCCCTTCTCCCCGCTGTCACTCCAATGTCTGTTCCTCATGTTTTCTGTTATTCCGTGCCCCTAACCCCGCCTTGCTTGTTTGTTGCCCCGGTCTCAGTCTGTTCACCACGCCCGTGTCTTGATCCCTGTCAGCTGTGTTATTTTCCTTGTATATCAGTCCTTGTTTCACCCATGTCTGTATCGATGGTTTTGTTCATGCCTGTTCTCTGTTTGGAACGTGCCCGTGAGTTTGCTGTGTTTTCCGTATTCTTCTGCCTGTTCTGTGTTTCCCTGTCGTGTTTGGTTCCCTGTCTGGATATGCCCGTGTCCCTTTGTTATTCCGACTGCCCTCCCGTAATGACCCCGGACTGTTTCTCGGACTCCGATGATGGAATGCCCTTTAATAAATCTCGCTCTTCTCAGCATTTGTGTCCGGCTCCTCGCTCCGTAGCGCGAGCTACGTTACAGTAATAGAAAGGTGAGAGCAGGAAATGATTCCCCAGACCCACAAGAACCACCTCAACCACCTCACCTAGCTCACCCTGACATCACCCTGACCTCACCCAGCTCACCTAACCAGTTCTACCTGAATTGATAAACTGCATCTGTACATTCATGTTTAAAAACTACATGCATGTATCAAATCCCTTATTTTGCACTGTGGCAGATCAGCTGTGATTCCCACTTCAGAATAGTGGTTTCACTGAGGACTGTGAGCAGGGGAGTGATTGTGTCCATTCAGCTTTCTACAGCATTCATGCATGAGTCAACATCAGAGGGGTTACTACAGGCGTGTGCACCTTAGAAACCTTAGAAACACCTTAGTGTCGCTACTGATAGAGCCCGGGTCATCAAAATAGAGAGGGTTTGATATGTTTGGTGTAAGAACAAATATCTCTTGCCACTATTCCTATGTAATACTGAAGCAGTGACTAAAATAATCACATGCTTTGCACGTTAGATTGCAGTAAATTAAGTCTTATTACATTCAATATTTGAGTTTGAAAGACATTTATTAGAGAATGTTAAAAGCTAAAAATATGGCAATGATCAGCAAACAGACCCAGATAATAATGAACCAGTTCACGGTACAGCCTCTGGCCCCTCCCTTTGGGCAGGTGTAGGTGTGGTCTATGTCTGGTTATGTCCAAACGTGCATTTACGTGGGTGTGGTTCTACGTGCGTGTGTTCATCTGTCTCACCTGTGGCTCGTCTCATCATCATTTGGGTCTTGTTTAGTTTATCTATATAATGTGCGTTTACAGTGTCCTGTACTCATCTTTGTCTGATTCAGCACATTCGTGTGTTCATTGTGCACTTTTCACGCGACTTAACTATTAAAAACTTGTCTCTGCATCCTGCTTTCTTTGCAAGTTATAACCAGAAACATAACATTGTTTTACTTTTATAGCAGTTCTACAGTTGAACACAAACATTTTACATACATATGAAGTCACAGAAATTACATTATATCCAAATTCTTCAGGAGTATCAATAGAATCCTTAACAGCACAGAAGAGTCATATCATACTTAGCTGTACAACTCTGGCTTGCTGGTCCCATAACTCATGAACAAACAGAGTTTAGTTTGATGTCATTGTGCCAGACTTACTGAAGGGCCTTCTGGGATGGGGTGGAGTCTTTGCTCTATCTGAGTTGACCAATGACAGCGTTTGTGTGTGTGCGTTTAAAAGGCTTGATGTTTTTCATTTGTGGTCTCAGTCTTACATGGGATACCATGGCCAAAGTCACAGTTCGACTAACCCTCCTTGGAGTCTTATGTATCTGCGTCATCTCTGCTCCTACCAAGAAGGTAAAGTCATTGGGCATTTGCTAATTTGCCATCGATGAGCAGGGTGTTGGCTGTTAAACAAAGCCTTTTGAAGCTTGAACATTATTACATTATTAGGGAGTAGTTACAAAATAACTAAGCTATAGATTCCCTGTATGTTTGGAATAGTATTAAAATATAGTATTCGTTTGGAATAGTATTAAAATATACAAAGGCAAGTCAAGAGTTGCCCAACTCTTGAAGGTGAAGGTCCACCTTGATGGATTTGTTTGAGTTTTAGTGTGAGACAAACACGAGGAATGGTGAGAGTATCCACCTCTGCAAAGCTGTGTACCTTACCTAACACTAACATTACCACCAACTCTAACAGTAACCATAACATTAACCCTAACCCTAACACTACTACACATGCAAATTATAGCACTCTTGTACAGCTTTTGGTCTGTTGATTACAAATTGTATATTGTTATATTTCCTTGGATTTCTTAATTTCAGGTTTATATCATACAGAAAAGGTATTTTTTACTTGCATGTAGCAATAAGCAATATTATTACATGACATGACTGAAGAAAGCAGTTCATGAAGAACTTCATTTTCTCAGTAGCATATCTTCCTCCATCCCAGGAGCGGGATGTTGACATCTACAGCTTCCACATCAATTCTACAGTAACAAGCCGTTATGCCATCACAGTCATCACAAGCCGAGTGGCAAACAGGCTCAACGAGTCCAAAGAGATTCATTTCGAGGTCAAGATATCCAAGAATGCTTTCATCAGTAAATTCAGGATGTATGTCCATATGAGTCATTAATCAAGCACCACTTGACTGACCAAAATTCAATTACAGTGACTCAATTCAATTACTCTTATTAAAGTTAAAAAAAAGTTACATAAGTTGCATATTCTCAGTTGTTCACTTGTTAGGGAGTTTGACTTCAAGTAATCACACACTCAAAAGGTTGAGTGTGTAAAACGTACCAATTCTCCTAGGACTATAGAAGGAAAGAGCTACGATGGGATTGTGAAGGAGAAGGAAGAGGCCCAACATCAGTACAGCCAGGCTGTGTCTCGTGGAGAAAGTGCTGGAATAGTCAGGTACCAGTAACAAATACTATCAATGAATTAAGTAGTACTTATAAGGCTTGGTTCAAAATATATTTTATTATTATTATATTATTATGAAAGTTTGGCATATGCTGATGCATAATAGTGATAACATAGGACCAGAGGTGTATAATCCAGGTTCAGAAAGTAAAAGTCCTCACCAGGATTTTGCTCAAGCTTGCTAGATTTTCGAATTAGTGCAATCCAGGTAAAATGAGTGGAATCAACACAATCCAGGACGCCTGAGCAAAATCCTGGTGAGGACTTTTACTTTCTGAACTTGGATTATACACCTCTGCATAGGACTATGATAATGTCGCAAAATGTGTCACATTTATGGATTATTAATAGTGGATCAGTAGATTAAACTCCCCTTAGGTGTGTGTGTGGTCTGCATCCGTTTTTGTCCATATATGTATTTCCTTTTTCTGTGTGGTATCGTATGCGTGTCTTACTTGTCATTTTGTCTCATTAACGTTATATGTTGCACTTGGTTCTCATTTAAGTTAAAGTATATAATGTGTGTCAATGTTGTGCTAAATTGCTTGTCTTTGTTAAGAGTCCACCCTGCGTGTGCGTCTTAGAAGCGCTACCACGCTGAATTGTGAAATAAACCATCTTTCAAAGGAAACGTCTCACTATCGGCATTCTTTCCGCTGCATTGCCCAGCGTAGCGTACATCTGGATTGTTGATTTGCATATTAGTGCCATTTCATTTAGAGATGTCAAATCTATTTGGATAACTATTCAGGTTCAGACTCTTGCAAATATTGACATCAATTTAATGTAGATTGGGTGACAATCCTGGAAAAAAATTGGATTTAGCTAAATCTAAGTGCAAGAAGCTCAGTGGATTTATTGACCTTTTTGGTTTGTGAGCCAAAGATTCAGAATGTGAAAGAGTTCTGTCTGCAGATCTCACATGGTCCTGACCTCAACACATTTCGCATGACTATACTGTCAGTTTGGGCTCATTTGACATGCCCGAGTAGCAGTAGGTGTTTGAAGCCCTAATAAATTAGTAACACTGAATAAGTTTAAACTTTTAAAACATTTTTTAAAATGTGGAGACAACACACATTTGAGTCACTTTCTGAGACCAAAATTTCTATTTCTAGTGCTTAGTAAAATACATTGCCAGAAAAGGAACCTCATGAATTAATCTCAAATGGCTTAATTGGTATAAATTGGTATTGATTGATTGGAATTGCTGTTCTATTATTTTGAACTCAGGTATACAGATCCATGAAACTTAGATGTCATCCAGTAACTAAGTAATCCAGTGCTGATGTTGTTTTATTATTATTGTTGTTGTTGTTATTTGTTCCAGTTCGGTAGGAAGAACTTTGGAGGAATTTAAAACCTCTGTAACAGTGGCTGCTTTCAGTAAAGTGACCTTTGAACTCACCTATGAGGAGCTGTTAAAGAGACGCCTGGGCAAATATCAGTTGCTCATCAATGCCCAACCGATGCAGCCTGTGTCCGACTTCAAGGTACTATACACTCTGACCTCTGACCTGGACATTGGATACATGCAGTGATTATAGCAAAGATACAGATGAATAAACTTGTGTAAAGTGTAAGTTGTATATAAATTTAATGTAAATTGTGATTATTTCATGCAGATACAAGAAATAAAAGCAACTGATGGGCAACTCGATTTAATGCCGGTCACTGTTAGCAAAAACCAATACAATGATTAGTGGTATTTTCTTATTGTAATTGTCACAGTATGGCTACTGGTCGCCTCTGTTCACAGCGGCAGTTGTCCGGTTGTTGTTGTGTTGTGAAATATATTTATTTCTTTAAATATATTTTGCATAAAAATTTGGTTGGCTGTACTGGATTGTGCATCACTCTTTAAAAAAAGCTAATGTAAAGCATGAGAATAGTAGTGGAAGTCAATAGGTGTAAACTGCTTCTAGGCCAAATAGGCAGAGACATGAAAATAAGTCTGTTACTGCAACATCAGAAAAACACTGACTTCAGAATGGGTTGATTTGCATCTCATATTCCAAATATATATGTATAGACTGGGTATATGGACGGTGCGTGTTGAAATTGTATGAAACTTATAATATTCATATGAAACGTGATATACTTCAGTGATGTGAGGGAAATTCAGGTTTCCATGATAGAAGCCCTTAGAGCTATTAGACAGAGGCATTGTGTGGCATTGTGATTGTGAAGCATCGTTAGGTGTTGTGGCTTCAGTCCTTCATTCTGCTGATGGTGTTTCTTTATTAGATTGATGTGTACATTCAAGAGAGTCCTGGCATTGCCTTTTTGGATGTGGGAGGAGGACTGAGCACGGATGAGCTGACCAAAGCCATTACTACTTCTCGAAGTGAGCGAAAGGTGAAATACATAGGCCACACCTAAAGACTCATGTTCTTGTAGTTCATTATTAAATAAATGTCTTTGTTAAAATTGCACTTGAAAGTACTGATTGCATAAAAGTGAAGATAATAGGGATTAAGTGCAGTGCAGTGTGGGTAACGATGTAGTTAAAGCTGCAGTCCAGAACACGGGGATGGAGTTAAACTACAGTCCAGCACACGGGGTGCAGAGAGGGAGTTAAACTACAGTCCAACACACCGGGTGCAGAGAGGGAGTTAAACTACAGTCCAGCACACAGAGTGCAGAGAGGGAGTTAAAGTACAGTTTAGCAAGGCATACTGAGATCTCTCTGGTTTCAAATTCTAATGTGGATTTGCACTGAAACTGACCCAGAGACAACTTGCTCCCCTGGTTTTATTCTGCACTCCAGGGTCATGTGATTAATGTCCTTGCAGGGAATTATGAAAGGACAGGTATCTCTAATAAACAGATAGAGAAGGAAGAACTTTGCTGGCACAGCTGGTGAAGGATCTCTGTCCGAAATGTCGTTTCTCCAGAAGCTTTGTGTACTTCTCTGCAATTTGTCTTAGACAAATGAAATTAGGATGATTGGGAAGGGTCTTAATAATTTGTATGATAATTGCAGGCATGGGTGAACTTCTATCCTACCCTTGAGCAGCAGACCCAGTGTAAAAGCTGCAGCCAGGATGGACTAAACGGGGACCTTCTTATAACATATGAGGTAGAAAGAGCCAAGTACAACAGTGGAGAAGTGCGGGTAATGAATCTTTATTAGAAATACACATATAGTAACGTAATTTATGACCTATATATATATATATATATATATATATATATATATATATATATATATATATATATTTTTTTTTTTTACTTGGTTCATTCTCTCTTCCCCACCAGATAGAAAATGGCTATTTTGTCCACTACTTTGCACCTATGAATATTCAGCGAATCCCCAAAAACGTAGTCTTCATTATTGACCGGAGTGGCTCTATGCACGGACGGAAAATACATCAGGTGCGCTACAAAAAGAAATATGTGAATTTCACACATTAAAACCAAAATATTGTGTGATTGTGAAATTGTTGAGCTTCATTGTCAGCTGTACACCGACACAACAGTAGTTGATTATCTGAGTCTGCCCTCTATAAGTAACCAAATATGCTGAATAAACTTTTCAATCTCAGACCCGTTTGGCGATGCTGAAGATTTTGGGAGATCTAGCTGGGGATGATTACTTTGGCCTGATCACCTTTGACAGTTATATAGACGTCTGGAAACCTGAACTCCTCCAAGCCACAGAGAGCAACCTGAAGACTGCAAAGGCCTTTGTGAAGGAGATACAAGATCGAGGAGGTAAGATGGTAGTGGAAACTGCTTGCAGATACAGTACAATTTTTTATTATCTGCTACTATCCGCAATCTGCAAACTGTTATTGAGTGTTTAAAAGTTTCAAAATCTCAAATTAGGAAGAATTACTAATGTTTATAGCCATTTTTCTATTAAAGAACTTCAGTCAAATTACATCTTAATTTAACTGATTCATTTAACTACAAAAAAAAGGTTAATACAATAAAATGCAAACCAGAATGATGCTTGAAAAAGATGTCCATGCTGGAAGAACTACATGAGTCCTGACCCTCATGTTCAAATGGTGTGGTAAGTGCAGAGGGCAGTGAACTGACTCATTCGCCAGTAGAATGCTGAGGTAGCTAATCATGTTGCTGTGAATCAGGGTCATCTACACTGACATCTTACAGCCTTCACACATGTATGGTTGTTGCTGTTGTTGCATCCTTTCTGTGACCAATCACATTGCACTATATATTTTTTATATGCACCTTTTCTACTTGATGAATTGTACATTTCCAATATGTCCAACCATTTTTGCACAATCGTATGATCTTATTTATCTATTCATTCATTTTCAAAACGCAACAAATTCAACACACCACAGAAAATGCAAATCAAAAAGACAATTAAAGGTAGCAGAAGGAAGAACAAAGACAAGATGAAGAAGACAAAATCTTATATCTGCCCCTGACGACGTCTCTCCGGTCAGATCCATGTCTATGCAGTCCTTAGATTTTTTGTCTGCAAATTTTTTTTTTACCATGTTCATTATTTCATTTTTGTCAGTTCCGTCAAGGAAAAAACTGTTGGAACAACCCATTACTGTACAAGTCACACTGTCATTTATGTTTGGTATTTTTGCATCGAGACTTCGGGCCAACATTCACTATATATTTATTAAGTTAATTTACAATATCACTCTGCTCATAGATTTCATTGTCGTCCTTAACAAAACATTGTGAAACAGCTGGTATTACCTTCTTTTTCAAAACACCGTTCATTACTCGCCATGTTGCCTTCATATCATTTTTGCTATCTTATCATGTTTTGCAAATCATATGCTACTTTCATACATAACACTCACATTATTTACAGACACAATGCACCCTCTCTCTCCATGAAACATGGTGTCAACATAGTATATCTGACCCTTAAATTTTTTATTTATATCCACTTCCCTGTAGCTACTGACATCAACGCTGCTGTGCTGAAGGGGGTGGAGCTGATCAACAGCCACCCACGAGAAGGCACCGCATCCATCCTCATCCTGCTGACTGATGGAGACCCCACTTCAGGTCTATGAAATCACTAATGCACATACGCATATGTGCATACATACAGACTAAATCCAGCTCACTCCCTAAAATATGTCTGTGTATCACAGAACTCAGCCCCCATTTCCAAAGTCCAGTGCTCATGAAACCATTTCTGGCAAATGACAAAAGAAGCGTTTGAATAGAAGAATAGGCTGTCCACTGTGGACTCTGTGTCCTTATGTCACTGTCTTCAAACAGCAAGCCTTCAGCTTAAAGATGAAGCAAATCTGCACAGAATGCAGTGTGTTTTAGTGCACACCTTGCACTAATACAGCAGAGGTGCTGTATCGTGAACACATTGCAATAATACAGCAGAGGTGTTGTTTAGTGAACGTATCGCACTAATACAGCAGAAATGTTGTTTAGTGAACACATCACACTAATACAGCAGAGGTGTTGCTTAGTGAACTCATCAATGTAATACAGCATAGAGCAGCACAGTGAAAGAAACAGGTTGGATTCGATTTGGTTTACTTAAGGGAATGTTTTTAGTTTTTACTTTCATGTGAATAGTTCTGGTCAATATCTCATTTTCCTTAAGTGAGGAAAATGCCATGTACAACCTGTGGTGCAATCAGAGCAGAAGAGAGGTTAATGCAAGCGTGATTTCTGCAAACCTACACTGCAAACCTAGCATTACACAGACAAGTATTTAATTGTTGTTGGCCCATTTATTTCTGACCACCAAAGTAACAATTAGCAATAAATGCAAATGTGCCCTACCAATAAATGCAGATATTGGCTTTAATGAGCCTTGTGTCAGCAGAAATTGTGCATTCAAAAACTAGTTTACTTGAGTCTAACAGACTAATTTTGATTGAGCAGATTGAGGGTATTAAGTTCCATTGTTAACATTTGTTCAGATCAGCACTTCTCTCCATGTGTAGAATGATGTGTTCCAGGATTATGCTATGCTGTTGGATCTTCATAAATCAGAAAACCAAGGAACCCTAGCTTATTGCTAGAATACTGCTGGGCACATGGCAGTGTGACTGGTTATTTACTAAGGTTAAATCTACACTTGGCACTCTCCCACAGGTGAAACCAACATAGAGAGGATTCAGGCCAATGTGAAAAGTGCCATTAAGGGGAAATTTCCCCTGTACTGTCTGGGGTTTGGATTTGATGTTAACTTTAATTTCTTGGAGAAAATGGCACTGGAGAACAATGGAGCAGCTCGCAGGATCTACGAGGACTCTGATGCTGATCTTCAGCTCCAGGTAGGAGGCAGTATGCTGTCTGCTACTACAGTCATTCCAGTACTGTGATTTTGTCTGCTTACAGATCCATCTTTGTTGTCAAAAGGGTTTCTATGTGGAGGTTGCTACCCCTCTGTTAACTCATGTCCAAATGAACTATACTGGAGTAAAAAACATCACCCAGGCCAGTTTCAGCCAGTACTACAATGGCTCAGAGATTGTAGTTGCTGGTCAAATCACAGACAACAACCTGGAAACTTTCCAAGCGGAGGTTATCGCAGTCTCAGTAAGATCACCCCTGCTAGATGTCATTTACCACTTCCATTCTGCTTCCTATTGCAATCCTAACATTCCAAGACACAATAACAATCAAAATGAAGTGGTTCTCCTCAAAATTTTTACTCTTTGCAGACAGGCCATAGTGTGACATACAAGGATCCATCGGCTGAAGCTTTAGAACCTGAAAAATATTTCACAGTCCAGAGAATATGGGCATACATATCAGTAAAACAACTACTAGAGAAAGAGTGAGTCTGGGCTGTGTGCATGCATGTGTGTGCATGTGTGTGTGTGTGTGTGTGTGTGTGCATGCAGGTCTGTGTGTGCATGTGTGTGTGGGGTGTGTGTGTGGGGGGTGTGTGTGTGTGTGTGCACATGTATGTACGTGAGTGCATGTGTGTGCATGTATAGGTTTGGTTCCTCATGTTTCTGGTTAAAAAATCAAATATGTTTACTTTATTCACCCTTTTGCATCTCAGAGTGACACTTGAAGGGGAGGCAAAAGAAGCAGCCAAAAAAGAAGCCCTGGATCTCTCTCTCAAATACAAGTTTGTGACTCCACTCACCTCTATGGTGGTCACCAAACCTCAGGAAGAGGAGACGCAGGTCGCGCACAAACCCAAAGAGGGGAAGCAGCATCCATCTTTGGACACACCGGACAGATGTGAGTGTAGCAGACCTGCACGTGCACTAACCTCACCAGACAGATGTGAGTGTAGCAGACCTGTATATGCACTAACCTTACCAGCAGTGGCGGCCTCTGAGAAATATCTCGGGGGGGGGGGGGGGGGGGGGGGGCAGTTGTTGTGATGACATCCAAGGTGACCATTTCAGTGGGTAAATAAAAAACAGTGACTTAACCAATGAAAATATAATCATAAATATATATTTCTCTTTACATTATAGACTGTACAGTAGGCTATTTGTGCACCGATATATGTTTTAAATATCATCTTGGTTAAAGCTCTACAATGACTGAACAATTAACTGTGGTCAACAAAAATTGTCATCTCTGAATTTGCCCTCACAAACAACTTTAAACATGGAGAGAGGCAAGATTTACCATTAATTAAATAAAGTGAATCTTTCCCACTCACAATTATTTCTGTATTCCTCAGACAGCATTTTATTTTAGGTGTTGCATTTTAGAATATAAATGGACATTAGGGATGGAACAGAATGCAGGGAAAGCAGAACAGGGCGCTAGCTACTTCACAGCCTGCTAGCCATGTTTTCCGTTCATACCGGTTTCGCGAAAATCCCTGGTTATATTCTTTTCCTCCCTTTGTAGACACTTCACTTGTTTGATGTTTAAATTTGGTCTCGGTGGCCCTAATTCCTTAGTTGCTAGTTTATCCTGATTATTACGACGACAGAATGGCACTTCTCTTAATGAAACCATTGAGTTGTTCGGAGTTGAATGAACGCTGGCCATGTTGAGCAGATCGCTAGCTGCCGTAATTTTCCCTAGGTTACGTCTGACGCAAGCACGAGTGCGAGCCCTCCAGGAACCCATAGACATTGCATTGCAGTGCCTACACTTTAAAAAATATATATTAACATGAGAGCCTACCAGAGCAATCAGGACTAAAATCGCCCAAAAAGGGGTGGTACTACAGGGAATGCACCTCAACGCTGATTGGACAATGACATTCCGAGGCAAGAGAAACTGTCCAGAAGAGTGTGTGAGAGAAAAAAAACTCCCTAATTAACAAACCGCCCATGCTCACCAGACAGATGTGAGTCTTTTGGCACAAATAACATAAATTGTGCAGCTCTGTAACTCTACAGTCTTTCATATTGAGAGCTCTTTATGAAGATGTGTCATAGCCTACCAAGACTTGTTTGTTATACACTGTCCTGCTATTTCAGATACATTATATTGGCAAAAACGTTTTTTCAGATCAAAACGAAAATGAAAAGCAGAGGTTGTTTTCCTCTTCTTCTCATTTGGGCCAAACATTCATCAGCTGTTTGTTTGTGTGAGATTCAGCAGCGATACCACATCATCCTGGTTTTCCTATCCTGGCTAGTCACCCTGGTCATCATGGCCTTCCTGGTCCTCCTGGTCAGCCTGGTCCTCCTAGTCTAGGTGGTGGTGGTTATAATCATTTTCAACCAGGCCCAGGTAATTCCTTCTCTTTCTTTGAAACACTAGTATTCCCTCTAGATTAGTGGTGCACTGTTTGGGAAGTCCATCAAATTTCCTTTCCCTGCATATTTGGCCTTAATTCTAAACATAACCATAAGCCTTTAAACACAACAGCTTAACAGATATATGCACTAAAGTTTTCAACATCTGCAGGGGAATAAAAATCTGAAGATCCTGATGCTAAACATATTTTAAAGCATGAATACAAAAAAAAGTGGCTTCATTTGGAGTCTTGGTTCATTCTATTTTTGGATAAGTGAATTTGCATTGATTTCACTGCATTTCTTTCACCTGTTAACTCGGCAGCTTGTACAACAGTGTTCAGTGTTGTGCTTCTCTGTTGTTCTTCTCTTTCAGATGTTGATGGCATCTCAGGTACAAGCCCCTCCCTCAGTCTGTATGTACTGTTTTCAGTGTGTTCCAATGTAGTGGTCCTCTTTTAAGATAAGCATCAGTTTGCTTTCTCTTGTTTCAATTTCATGCTATTTTGTTAATTTTGAATCTTGTTCAACCAAATGATCAGTTCCCCATGAAGGCTAACACCACCTTCTTGTTCTGCAGACATGTTATATGATGATTATGTTGTTCATGCTATACAAGGTATGTATTCTTTCTGAAGTACAGTTTTCATTTCATAGTGATGCATATATATACACACACACACGAATATATAGTGGTTTATTTATAAAAATAAGGTCAAATGATTAACATCAACATCTCCATCTTGTGAATATATATATTTATTTATACATGTATATATTGTGTATATATTATATGTGTATAAATTGTATTAAATTTGATCAAGGTCAAATGTTCAACATCAACATCTCCATGTCAGGATGTTCTTGTGCTACCAGGGGGAGCTCGTGAGTTCGCTCTCGTCTGCAGCTGTCTGTTCCCTTATTTAGGGAGGGCAGTTGCAGTTCTTCACTGATGAGTTGTTTGTAGCCCTTTGCTATGAGTATTCGGCTAGTCGCTCTCTTTGTTGGTAACTTATTGTGTTTGGTGTCGTCTGCATCTCCGTTTGGCGTTATTTCTCTGTCTGTTCCACTCCTGTGCCACTCTTGCTGGCCTTCAGGGTTTCCTTGGCTGTATTTTCTCTGTCTGGTTATTTTCTCTGTTTTGGTTAATATGGGGAGGTTTTTGTTTTACTTAGCCTACATCTCAAGTCAGAGAGCCAGCTACTTTCCCTGACGTCCTTGGTTTATTTATTGGAGTTTGTCACGTTGAGTTTTCCTCAAGTCTTTTGTTATTCCCGGGTTTCCCCCCGTACTCTGTGTATGGTGGTAATTTATTTCAGTGTGTTTCCCGCATTCTTCTTTGGTTTTTGTTCTTTGTTTTTGTGGGGTTTGGCAGTTGGGTTTCTCTATCGCTTTAAAAACCTCACGTGGATCTCACAACTGAGACCCTCTGCGTTACACTCCATTCAGGGCTGATACAGTAGACCCAGGTGCACAACTCTTCTCTTTCTCTTACTGAACAGTTATTTTCATTTTGACCTTCTGTAATCACCTCAATGTTTGCTGTTTGTTTATTTTAGTAATTCTATTGTTTTTCTTCTTTTGTTGTGCATTTGAGGTACATGTTAAATTTTTTGTTTTCATCTGCATAAACTTAATTGTTTCATAATTTATTTCTCACTCCGGTTTCTTTGTGGGAATGGCCCAGTTCATTAATGATATATCAAGCCTGGTGTGACGTGCGGGCAGGGCGAAGGACGAGACACGGGAATCCTTGCTTTCGTGGCAAACGTCACTTTTAATAACAAATAACGGTTGCGCAATAGCGCACGAGCAACACAGAATAATCACACACGTGCAGACTTAGACAACGACGAGCACAGGACACTGCGCAAGCGCACATTAAATAGACAGACCACATTAGCCCCAAGTGATTACGAGACGATTCACAGGTGAGACACATTATTCACACGACATAGCCCTCACCACGAAGTCCCACTGACGCAGACAAAGCACGTGGACTACGTATACACACGCCCAAAAGGGAGGGGCCGGGGTCCTCAACGTGACAGACGCCCCCTCCAAGGGCACTACCTGTCCCGGGGTGCCAACAGGACCGAGTGCCCCGAACCCACGGCGATGGGCGGATCCGACACGCTCAGTCCTGCGTCTGGGAGGTGACCGCCCTCGGGGAAGCGTCCGCCACGGACCGCCTAGAACACCCTCCCTGGGAATACAGGGGAAAAGACGTTAGACAAACACAACGGAACAGATACAAACACACAAACAGGCACGCTTACACACATAGGCACAAATGGGAAGAGGGGGGTTGGTAAACATACGGGCAGACTTACGAACACTGGCACACACACACATGAAACAGGCGCCAGGCTGCGCGCCAGGAGGAGGGCGATTAGGGGAGAGAGACCGGGAGCTACTGCTGCTGCAGGCGCTGTGGTGGGCGGTGCTCCTCCTGCCTTTGCTGCAAACCCTCCACCGGGTGCAGCGCGGTTGGCCGACACGCCGGGTGCAGCGCGGTTGGCCGACGCACCGGGTGCAGCGCGGTTGGCCGACGCGCCGGGTGCAGCGCGGCTAGTCCCTCCCCTCGGTGGGCCATATGGGAGTCCGTCCCCGCCCCGCGATCGCCCTCTGGTCCCGGCGGTGGGAGTGTCTTCCTCCATAGCCTCCTCGCTGCCACAGCTCCAGCTCATGGGCTGCTCCGGGCTGCCACCCCGGGAACAGTCCATATCGCTTCCTGGGGAGCTCTCGGGGAATGAGCCCGCCTCCGGATTCCTCCTCCCCTTCACCGTCCCGGTGGAGAGCTCCGAAGGGGGTGGACTCTCCTCTTCCTCCTCCGTGTAGGACCCATCATCCGTGCGCCCGGAGCCACCCGAGCACACGGACGGAGGGTAGTCCTCCTCCTCCTCCCTCCCACCGTAGTCCACGGTGGAGGCGGAGTCCTCAGACGGAGGGTAGTCTTCCTCCTCCTCCTCCCTCCCACCGTAGTCCACGGTGGAGGCGGAATTCTCAGACGGAGGGTAGTCTTCCTCCTCCTCCCTCCCACCGTAGTCCACAGTGGAGGTGGAGTCCTCAGACGGAGGATAGTCCTCTTCCTCCTCCCCCTCGCTTGGCGAATCCTCCCCAAACTCGCTCTCTGGAGTGCTCTCCATCGAGCAAAGCATGAACGCACCCATCCTCAGAGGCGAGGGTTCGCGGGAAGGAGAGGGGTGTCGCTCTCGCCATATCCGCTGTGCCTGCTCGAGGAAGTTGTCCGCTATCTCGGGGACGGAGGATTCCCAAGCCATGCGCAGCATATAGGCGCATAGCGGGTCCTGCTCCATGAGCTTGGGGTTGGCGGTGGCTTGGCAGCGCTGGCCAGGAGAAGAGGCGCGATGGCGTCGCTTGCTGGCTCGATTGCCCCTCTTCGGTCGGGTGGCGTAGCCCGGCATGGTGTCTCACACGGCTCGTCGTTATGTGACGTGCGGGCAGGGCGAAGGACGAGACACGGGAATCCTTGCTTTCGTGGCAAATGTCACTTTTAATAACAAATAACGGTTGCGCAATAGCGCACGAGCAACATAGAATAATCAAACACGTGCAGACTTAGACAACGACGAGCACAGGACACTGTGCGAGCGCACATTAAATAGACAGACCACATTAGCCCCACGTGATTACGAGACGATTCACAGATGAGACACATTATTCACACGACATAGCCCTCACCACGAAGTCCCACTGACGCAGACAAAGCACGTGGACTACGTATACACACGCCCAAAAGGGAGGGGCCGGGGTCCTCAACGTGACACCTGGTGAAATTAAAATAACTTCAGTGTCATGTCACCTGGTGTGAAAAACAGAAATAATCTTTCTGCCACAGTGGTTTTACTTGCTTTTGATGTACAAGAAATTAACTTCATTTCTTACACTTGTCTTTCCTATTACAGTGATGTCTCTGATACAATATGTGCAGTGTGTGGGCTCAGATGTGCTTCTGTATTTACAGTCCTTCTGTCATCTAAACACATTTCAGATCACCGGGCGCCATTGCGACCCAAAACCTTAACCAGAGTGGATATTAATCAAATCAAATCAAATCAAATATATTTGTATAGCGCTTTTCACAACACATGTTGTCACAAAGCGCTTTACAGGATTTACAAGGTTAACAATACTATGGGTATTATTTTGTTGTGCATTTGATGTACATTAGAATGTTCATTTTCATCTGCATAAACTTAATTGTTTCATAATTTATTTCTTATAAGCTTCTCACGCCACTTGTTTTGTGGGAATGACCTAGTTCATTAATGATATATCAAGCCTGGTGAAATTAAAATAATTTCAGTGTCATGTCACCTGGTGTGAAAAACTGAAATAATCTTTCTGCCACAGTGGTTTTACTTGCTTTTGATGTACAAGAAATTAAGTTAATTTATTACACTTGTCTTTCCTATTTCAGTGATGTCTCTGATACAATATGTGCAGTGAGTGGGCTCAGGTGTGCTTCTGTATTTACAGTCCTTCTGTCATCTAAACACATTTCAGATTACAGGGTGCCAGTGCGACCCACAACCATAACCAGAGTGGATATTACAGCCACTTCTCCCCCAGGTATATGAGTAATAGTAGCAACTACTCAAATTATGCATTCTACTGAGACATTCACACACATCAATCAAAAGGACTGTGGTCTGTAGGCTTATATTTATGTTTTTCCTTTCAATCTGTTTTCTATGCCTATTTCTCCCTCTCTGGTCTTTCAGTGAGTGGTGTGAGGTTCATAATTTCTGCTCATGGTCAGCCCAATCCGATCTGTTATGACATCCCTGCAGCACAGAAGCTCCGTCTCCTGCAGGACTCCTCCTCAGGTCAGAGTAGTCCACTCACTCTCACTGATTTCATCCTTTATGCATCTAGACATCTTTCTGACGTTCTGTGGAATAATAATAATGATGGGATATTCCCCCAGATAATGCTTCTCATGAACAGTTAACATTTAGCATGATGTAAACATTAGCTCTTATTCACCTTTAACCAGTTGAAGATGACTTGGTTGAATTATTCATCCTAGGAAAGAGTCAGTTAGCACCATTGTAACTCTCTTGACTTCATAGTTGGTGACTTTTACTTACTTAACAGAATTCACTATGACTGGTGAGCTTGTGTTGAATGGAGGAAAGGGTTTCAAGCAAATGGCTCTCCATTATGAAGAGAAACTGCTCATCCTCAGCACCCATAAGATCAACTACTCTGATGGACAGAATATAAAGACATTTGTGTGGGGGCAGGATTCTAGCAACCTTCAGACAAACAAGTATGCCACTTGTGCCTTAATAATTTTGGCCTTCAATTCTTACATCATAGATGATATGTTATCAATATATCTGTATCATATCATGCATTTCTATATTTTATCATGTAATATAGCTAATAACAAATCTAACACTAGTATTTTTTTCTTATATGTACTAAATTAGTACTATGTGATTTTATAGTATTACTTTGCACTATTTTATTATCCAAAACCCACATCCTATTATTATTATTATTATTATTATTATTATTATTATTATTACATCCTGTTGTGTTTGTGTCTGTATGACCTTATAAGACTGTTGGTATGCTCTCCAGGTCGAGTTGAATGAGAAGGATGCATTTGCTGAGAGAAGCGAGATTTATTATGGACAAATCCTATATCGGTCATGAAAGGGTCGTAACAGAATGGCAATCCGTGACAAAACAAAACCGAGATTTAAACACGGGCTGGACATGATTACAAACAGAACCATAAAACAGCACTAGAGACAAAACGTAGAAACAGACCTAGAGTTCAACACTAACAGTCAACAAACTTGCAAGAACCTTAAACACCTAAGCCGATGACACAAAAGACCAAATACAGGAATTAAATACACTGAGCACATAAACCAGGAACAGGTGACAGAATTTAACACGAGGTGGGACGAAACAGACAGAGGGAGGGCTAAACGGAAGATTGACGGAAGGGGCAGAGCCAACCGTGACAGCAGGGGAGGTGCAGCTGAGCAGTGATTGGCTCTCTAAAACCCAACTCTGCCCTTGAAACCAAAAATGTCTTGTATGTCTTGTCTTCTATAGAAACACAAGTGACTGTTCATCTTTCTTCCACAGTGTGTCTTTGATTCTAAGAGACAATGAAATGGATGTCACCATGGGAACAGTGCGAGTTATTTTCTTCCTTCATGCAAAAAGTGGAGATGCATTTCTGTGGCCTGCTGTTCGACAACAGCCAATAGGCATGCAGGGCATTCTCGGTAAAAAAAATTATAATATGGATCAAAGTTGATTGTAGCTGGTGCCCCCTTAAATGTGGGGCAACTTATGTAGGTGTTAATTTACTTGGGATGGGTCTGCTTTTAATGAGTCAACTCCAGGGACAAGAACTAGAAACAGAACTTTAAAAATCTCTCATTTGAGGTTTTGCCATGATCCCAGTGCTGGATCATGACATCAAAACTGCTGTAAGCATATTGTTAACACTGTGTTTATTTGTAACTCACTTACTGTAGCTTTTAGCTGTTTGAGCAGAGCACAATACTGGAGCCTTTTATTGTTTAATGCCCTTGCTATATTTCAACATCAACAACACTAACTGTTTCAGCAATATTCCTGAGTGATTCATTCCTTCAGCAGTGTCTCTACTGACTTTTTTGTGTATGGTATTCAAGGAAAGACAGAAATTCAGTATGAAGAACTGCCAGGATCACTGGTTAAAATCAAGGATCAGGAGATAAAGGCGTCCTGGTAAGTACACTTAACACGCTGAACACATCATTTTATATTTTTATAGCACATTTTCGTGCCAATGAAGCTGAACAGCATATTTGTCATTTCAGGAGCACTGCCGTGGATTACCGACTGCATTCCGCCCCAAGTATTAAGTGCTGGCTTGTTCCTTTCCAATCTGCAATGCAGGGGGAGCTCTCTGACTACACTGTCTTACAACTGTAGTTTTGTGTACAAAAACTTTGCTTGCAGATTTCACATGTATATTCCAAACAGAGAATATAATTTAGTTGTTACGTCAAGATACTTAGGAATTGGAATTAATTAAGACACATGATTAATCAATAATCCATTAATTGATCTGCGTGCACACACAGCAAAGACATACACATACATGTACACAGAGAATTTTCTTGCTACTTCTATTTTCCAGGATGTCCTATGACAGCATCTAGCTTAATGTATCCTTAGCCATATGCAGTGTTGCCATAGTTACTTTGAAACAGTAATCCGACTACTGACTACTGACTACTTCTTTAAAAAGTAACTCAGTTAAGTTACTGACTACTTGCTTTTAAAAGTAACTAAGTTAGATTACTTTTAGTTACTTTCAGCAGAGGCTGATCCCCCGCCCCTATAACATGAAAATGACTACCAGTTCTGCCAATACTCACTTTATTGACATGTATTTTAACCGGAACATCAAAAATGACACTGGCATTTGTAAACTTTTTCTTGAAATAGGCTTACATGTTTTTTAAATAAATAAATAAGACAGTCTTTCTGTTCAACTCCGCCCACTTACAGGGTTGCCAACTGTCACGCATTGAGACACACGCATTTGACTGTCTTCACACGCTTACGCCACACTTCCGATATCTCACGCCGAAAAAAAAATCCAGTTTATTTACCTCTGATCCACATCTATGATTCAATGAGTTACTAGTTCGATCTGGCGCCAACCACCGGCGATCGATCGATCGCGATATAATACTGAATTTAGTCAATTTTACACCCCGCCCGGTAACAATTTACGTTCGCCGCCAAGCCCCGGTTTTTTTTTTTTTTTCAGGTTTGACGTTGTGTTTTTGAAAGTAGACAGCACTCTGTCGCCAGGACAGAGTGTACAACGGACCTTAATGTTGTCTTCCTTAGCCGAAATAAAATCAAAATAATGCCTGTATTTCCAGCTGCTAAAGGCGAACCTCTCCTTCCATCTGACTTTGGCGCCGCAGAGCAGAGATGACGTAACCGCGTAAGAAACGTGTAGCCAAAAAAATAAGAATGAATAAATATAACCTACGTTCCCCTGAAATGCAGAAATAGTAACGCACGATGTTTTAGATAAGTAACTTTAATCTGACTACTAGTTTTTAAATAGTAGTTGCGTTAGACTACTCGTTACTGAAAAAAGTAGTCCGACTACAGTAACGCGTTACTAAGTAACGCGTTACCGGCATCACTGGCCATATGTACTAGCATAACAATTATTTCCATGGAGACAACAAATTACTATTCTGCTCCATGTCCAAACGCCTTGAAAGTGAAATAACATACCAAAATAATAAACAACAAAATGGCTGAATGTTTGGTGACATCATTGTTTACAGTTCAAATAAAGGTTCAAGGTAACAATTTTTTTCTCTCTCTAAATATTAGTTGTGGCATTTTGCCATTGTTATGTCTGGCTCATGTTTCACAAATCACACCAAACATTGCACTGTTGACCTTTGCCCTCTGTACAATATTAGTAAATTAGTATTGTTAATTAGTGTTTACTCCATTCCTTGTGGATTGTTGTCCTCCAAATAAGTGTAACAGTTGTTAAAAAGGATATTTAGTTTATAAACGTGTGTACACGGTACATAAACAAAAAAGTACATATACACATTGAACACTATTATATATACCTACAGTGAGCATAGTATATAGTAACTATAGTTCAGGCTGAAAGTATGCAAACAAACATTGATTCAGTGAACTAAAAAGAACTGGGCTGTATTTCTATAGCCTACAACCAGATTTGAAACGTACTTCACAACTATATCAGGATGATTTAAACAAGAAACTGTAGTATTTAACGCAGTCTGAGTCACTGTGAGCGTCATTAAAATCGATCAACTGAGAATGGCACAACTGAGATGCCTGCCTCCTGTACCTTCACGAAAATGATACTCAGACTCTACCTCCTGCGAGACCCCTCCTCAAGTGAACTGACTGGCTACCTCTGTTCTCACAGTCACAAGTACCCATTCAGGCTCATTTAAAGTTTTTCCAAATTCTGTTCTGTACCAAGCCTTGTTCTGGGTCTGTGTTCTTCTCCCTCATCCCAATTTTTCCATGTATGGCGAGCTCTCACCAAAGGGCTTCAGAGCAATTGTTGTTCGTTACAAAACAGCACAGTCCCTCATTATCAACACCAAAGACATCCATTACTACAACGGCCAGAATCATGAGCTATTTGAATGGGGCCAGCCCACAAAGCGAGAGACAGATAGGTAACAAACAGCATGTGATGCTGTTACAGTACATGGTACTGTAAGTGTTTATTCGTGGCCTTGGGAATAACAGTTCGGTCCCTGCAGTGTGTCTCTGAATCTGCTGCAAACCAACCGGATGGTCATTACAATGGGAATCGTGCGTGTCGGTGTCCTACGTCATGAGAAAGATGGAGAGGCATTTCTGTGGCTTTTTGTTGAACAACCGCTAAACACCACAAATTCACAAAGCATTCTGGGTAAGAGGAATGACTTAAGCTGCATGGTAAAACATACAATATAATAATTTCCTAAATGTACAACTTAATTTGTAGTCAAAGTTACTTTACAGTGTGTTATAAAATTCATCGTGTTTGGTAGACCAAAGTAAGCATAGCCGTATTTGATAGATCAGCAATTGTATAATGCATGAAGTCATATAAATTAAGAAATCGTGAAAAGTTCAGAAATTTTACCTGCCTTCAGCCATAACCTACACAGTTGATTGGTTTCCGTCAATTAGTCATTAAAGTGTTTTCACGTAATATGGTTGCAGTGCTGAGGAACAGCACTAGTTATGACAGCAATAATAAATGTTCATCGTTGTTTCTCAAGGAATCGTTGATCTGCATTATGCAGAACAGGGATCATTGATCAAAATGAAAAATCAGGAGACCAAAGCAACTTGGTAAATTCAATACATACAGATAATTTATTTATATAGCATATTTTTTATCTAGATCTAATAACTTGTGTTTTTAATCAAATATCTTTCTTTTTATTGTAGGACCACTGCCATCGACTACCAAATATGGAAGTTATTCTGTGTCAATATTCAAATGAAAATGTAATACGCATTTGTATTTACATGTTGCACTCTTACAAGCAACTTTGAGCTCAAAATTCAAATTCAAATGCAATAATTATATTTACATTTGCAACGTGATAGACGTCTATTCATATTTCATTTACACATACATTTTGGTGTTTTATTTGTGTCTTTATTGAAATGATAATGTATTTCCCGATTTGAATTATCAAGTTCATGTGATCATGCAAAGGTTGTATCAAAATTATAATTAAAATGCTATTCGATTAATATGCTTTGCATTTCGTGATAACACATTTGAAACGTAATTTTCAACCTCACCACCACGCTAAAAAGATGTCAATATTCAAACGTTAATGGAGAAATAGCGCCACCCCTGTTTGCAATAACATTACAATACCAACAGCGCTCAAACTGTGTCAAAATGCATCTTGAAAATGCAATCCGAGCAGACAATCCCATCAGCCTTCCAATCAGTTTCCACAGCCCTCCACTTTATTCAGCCAATCGGGTTCCCCTTTCCACCTCAGGGAGCCAATCAGGATGGGACTAAAGCACGCTCAGCAGTACAGGCGAGTTTTTGGTCTTGATTTATGATCCCTAAGGTGTAGTCTGAGACCAAGGCAAACTATAACGTAGAGGAAAAGAACTCGTACGAAAGACAGACCAAAGAATAGAAACGTACACTGAACACTCGATTAAACAAACACAATCTATGAACCCCAAATGTATAGTCTGAGACTAGGGAAAGGCATGAAACGTAGACAACGGAAGCTTATACTAAGGACTTACCAAGGCATGAAAACATAAGGACCACTCGACTCAAACAAGGACAATCTATGAACCCACAAGGTATAGTATGGAGTGAGATTACTGTCTTTAATATGAGAGCGCAAAGATAAGATTTAATCAAGCAAGTCAGACACACTGAGCATGCAAAATCAAGAAAACCGAGCGCTGTTAAGTGCGCTCACTTCCTTGTTTTCAGTGCGCGTTTCAGTTTTTTGCTCGCTTCTAAAATTTCTGCTCGCGTCATGATTACAAGTACGTTACAGATCAAGGCTTGGTAGAGGATTACCTGCGGGTTCAGGTAATCATGCCGCGTCTGGGGCATTAACCTTAAGTTAACCTTAAGTTCAAGGCACACTCAGTTGCTCTGCCACAGCGCTCAATTTGGCAATAACAGTCACATCAGCGCCAGATAAGGCAGAGATGTCTGCCACTTGATCGATTAAACTTTCACACTAATCGAGTGTAAATTCACCATAAGCATTCGTCTGCTACCCTTTGAATTAATCTAATGAGCGCTTCTGTGGCCATGTTTAAAAACGCGCCTGTATTGCTTAGCGTGCTGTAGTCCAGTCCTGATTGGCTGCCCGAGGTGAAAAGCTGTGGAACCCGATTGGCTGAATAAAGTGAAGCTGTGGAATCTAATTTGACTATAATTTGACTATAGTGGAAGACCATGGAAATGAAAATGCAATCTGCTCGGATTGCACTTTTAAAATGCATTTTGACACAGTTTGAGTGCTGTTGGTATTGTGATGTTATTGCAAACAGGAGAGGAGCTATTTCTCCATTAACATTTGAATAGTGACATCTTTATAGAGTGGTGGTGGTGAGGTTGAAAATTACATTTCAAACGCGTTATCACGAAATGCAAAGCATATTAAGTGAATAGCATTTTAATTACAATTTTGATACAACCTTTGCATGATCACATGAACTTGATAATTCAAATCGGGAAATACATTTTCATTTTAATAAAGACACAAATAAAGCATCAAAATGTATGTGTAAATGAAATATGAATAGACGTCTATCACATTGCAAATGTAAATGGAATTATTGCATTTGAATTTGAATTTTGAGCTCAAAGTTGCTTGTATGAGTGGAACATGTAAATGCAAATGCATATTACATTTTCATTTGAATATTGATACAGAAAAACTTCCATATACCAAACCCCTCTAGCCTTTACTGTTGAGTGTTGGCTTGTACCATTTGGGTTTGCCCTGCAGGGGGAGCTCTCTGACTTCACCGTGTTGCAGATGTAGTTTTATTTTCTAAAAGATGCCCTTCAAAACTAACTAATGCTGCCCATTTGCTATTTTTTTATTTAATTGTTTAGAACATGGCAGAAATATTGGGAGTGGATCAGATCTTGATATTTTTAAGTTGCCAACTGATTTTCACCCCAATCGGAATTAGTCCTCCACATTTACCCATCTGTGCAGTGAGAACACACACACACACACACACACACACACACACACTAGTAATCACTAGGGGTCTGTGGTACACACAGGCCCAGAGATTTGGGAGGCCCTATAGCACCCAGGGAGCAGTTGGGGTTAAGTGCCTTGTTCAAGGGCACTTCAGTCATGGCCTGGGGCCTGGGACTCGAACCCATGACCTTCCAGTCACAATACCGGCTCCCTAACCAGTTCACGGTACAGCCTCTGGCCCCTCCCTTTGGGCAGGTGTAGGTGTGGTCTACGTCTGGTTATGTCCAAATGTGTATTTACGTGGGTGTGGTTCTACGTGCGTGTGTTCATCTGTCTCACCTGTGGCTCGTCTCATCATCATTTGGGTCTTGTTTAGTTTGTTTACACAGTGTCCTGTGCTCATCTTTGTCTGATTCAGCACATTCGTGTGTTCATTGTGCACTTTTCACGCTACTTAACTATTAAAAACTCGTCTCTGCATCCTGCTTTCGTCGCAAGTTACAACCAGAAATAATAACATTGTTTTAATTTTATAGCAGTTCTACAGTTGAACACACACATTTTACATACATATGAAGTGATAAATCACATTATATCCAAATTCTTCAGGAGTATCAATAGAATCCTTAACAGCACTGAAGAGTCATATCATACTTAGCTGTACAACTCCGGCTTGCTGGTCCCATCACTGATGAACAAACAGAATTTAGTTTGATGTCATTGTGCCAGACTTACTGAAGGGCCTTCTGGGATGGGGTGGAGTCTTTGCTCTATCTGAGTTGACCAATGGCAGCGTTTGTGTGTGTGCTTAAAAGGCTTGATGTTTTTCATTTGTGGTCTCAGTCTTACATGGGATACAATGGCCAAAGTCACAGTTCGACTAACCCTCCTTGGAGTCTTGTGTATCTGTGTCATCTCTGCTCCTACCAAGAAGGTAAAGTCATTGGTCATTTGCTAATTTGCCACCGATGAGCAGGGTGTTGGCTGTTAAACAAAGCCTTTTGAAGCTTGAACATTATTACATTATTAGGGAGTAGTTACAAAAATATCTAAGCTTCCTGTATGTTTGGAATAGTATTAAAATATAGTATAAGTTTCGAATAGTATTAAAATATACAAAGGCAAATCAAGAGTTGCCCAACTCTTGAAGGTGAAGGTCCACCTCGATGGATTTGTTTAGTGTGAGACAAACACGAGGATCGGTAAGAGTATCCACCTCTGCAAAGCTGTGTACCTTACCTAACACTAACATTACCACTAACTCTAACAGTAACCATAACATTAACCCTAACCCTAACACTACCACACATGCAATTCTTTATAGCTCTCTTGTACAGCTTTTGGTCTGTTGATTACAAATTGTATATTGTTATATTTCCTTGGATTTCTTAATTTCAGGTTTATATCATACAGAAAAGGTATTTTTTACTTGCATGTAGCAATAAGCAATATTATTACATGACATGACTGAAGAAAGCAGTTCATGAAGAACTTCATTTTCTCAGTAGCATATCTTCCTCCATCCCAGGAGCGGGATGTTGACATCTACAGCTTCCACATCAATTCTACAGTAACAAGCCGTTATGCCATCACAGTCATCACAAGCAGAGTGGCAAACAGGCTCAACGAGTCCAAAGAGATTCATTTCGAGGTCAAGATATCCAAGAATGCTTTCATCAGTAAATTCAGGATGTATGTCCATATGAGTCATTAATCAAGCACCACTTGACTGACCAAAATTCAATTACAGTGACTCAATTCAATTACTCTTATTAAAGTTAAAAAAAAGTTACATAAGTTGCATATTCTCAGTTGTTCACTTGTTAGGGAGTTTGACTTCAAGTAATCACACACTCAAAAGGTTGAGTGTGTAAAACGTACCAATTCTCCTAGGACTATAGAAGGAAAGAGCTACGATGGGATTGTGAAGGAGAAGGAAGAGGCCCAACATCAGTACAGCCAGGCTGTGTCTCGTGGAGAAAGTGCTGGAATAGTCAGGTACCAGTAACAAATACTATCAATGAATTAAGTAGTACTTATAAGGCTTGGTTCAAAATATATTTTATTATTATTATATTATTATGAAAGTTTGGCATATGCTGATGCATAATAGTGATAACATAGGACCAGAGGTGTATAATCCAGGTTCAGAAAGTAAAAGTCCTCACCAGGATTTTGCTCAAGCTTGCTAGATTTTCGAATTAGTGCAATCCAGGTAAAATGAGTGGAATCAACACAATCCAGGACGCCTGAGCAAAATCCTGGTGAGGACTTTTACTTTCTGAACTTGGATTATACACCTCTGCATAGGACTATGATAATGTCGCAAAATGTGTCACATTTATGAATTATTAATAGTGGATCAGTAGATTAAACTCCCCTTAGGTGTGTGTGTGGTCTGCATCCGTTTTTGTCCATATATGTATTTCCTTTTTCTGTGTGGTATCGTATGCGTGTCTTACTTGTCATTTTGTCTCATTAACGTTATATGTTGCACTTGGTTCTCATTTAAGTTAAAGTATATAATGTGTGTCAATGTTGTGCTAAATTGCTTGTCTTTGTTAAGAGTCCACCCTGCGTGTGCGTCTTAAAAGCGCTACCACGCTGAATTGTGAAATAAACCATCTTTCAAAGGAAACGTCTCACTATCGGCATTCTTTCCGCTGCATTGCCCAGCGTAGCGTACATCTGGATTGTTGATTTGCATATTAGTGCCATTTCATTTAGAAATGTCAAATCTATTTGGATAACTATTCAGGTTCAGACTCTTGCAAATATTGACATCAATTTAATGTAGATTGGGTGACAATCCTGGAAAAAAATTGGATTTAGCTAAATCTAAGTGCAAGAAGCTCAGTGGATTTATTGGCCTTTTTGGTTTGTGAGCCAAAGATTCAGAATGTGAAAGAGTTCTGTCTGCAGATCTCACATGGTCCTGACCTCAACATATTTCGCATGACTATACTGTCAGTTTGGGCTCATTTGACATGCCCGAGTAGCAGTAGGTGTTTGAAGCCCTAATAAATTAGTAACACTGAATAAGTTTAAACTTTTAAAACATTTTTTAAAATGTGGAGACAACACACATTTGAGTCACTTTCTGAGACCAAAATTTCTATTTCTAGTGCTTAGTAAAATACATTGCCAGAAAAGGAACCTCATGAATTAATCTCAAATGGCTTAATTGGTATAAATTGGTATTGATTGATTGGAATTGCTGTTCTATTATTTTGAACTCAGGTATACAGATCCATGAAACTTAGATGTCATCCAGTAACTAAGTAATCCAGTGCTGATGTTGTTTTATTATTATTGTTGTTGTTGTTATTTGTTCCAGTTCGGTAGGAAGAACTTTGGAGGAGTTTAAAACCTCTGTAACAGTGGCTGCTTTCAGTAAAGTGACCTTTGAACTCACCTATGAGGAGCTGTTAAAGAGACGCCTGGGCAAATATCAGTTGCTCATCAATGCCCAACCGATGCAGCCTGTGTCCGACTTCAAGGTACTATACACTCTGACCTCTGACCTGGACATTGGATACATGCAGTGATTATAGCAAAGATACAGATGAATAAACTTGTGTAAAGTGTAAGTTGTATATAAATTTAATGTAAATTGTGATTATTTCATGCAGATACAAGAAATAAAAGCAACTGATGGGCAACTCGATTTAATGCCGGTCACTGTTAGCAAAAACCAATACAATGATTAGTGGTATTTTCTTATTGTAATTGTCACAGTATGGCTACTGGTCGCCTCTGTTCACAGCGGCAGTTGTCCGGTTGTTGTTGTGTTGTGAAATATATTTATTTCTTTAAATATATTTTGCATAAAAATTTGGTTGGCTGTACTGGATTGTGCATCACTCTTAAAAAAAAGCTAATGTAAAGCATGAGAATAGTAGTGGAAGTCAATAGGTGTAAACTGCTTCTAGGCCAAATAGGCAGAGACATGAAAATAAGTCTGTTACTGCAACATCAGAAAAACACTGACTTCAAAATGGGTTGATTTGCATCTCATATTCCAAATATATATGTATAGACTGGGTATATGGACGGTGCGTGTTGAAATTGTATGAAACTTATAATATTCATATGAAACGTGATATACTTCAGTGATGTGAGGGAAATTCAGGTTTCCATGATAGAAGCCCTTAGAGCTATTAGACAGAGGCATTGTGTGGCATTGTGAGGCATTGTGAAGCATCGTTAGGTGTTGTGGCTTCAGTCCTTCATTCTGCTGATGGTGTTTCTTTATTAGATTGATGTGTACATTCAAGAGAGTCCTGGCATTGCCTTTTTGGATGTGGGAGGAGGACTGAGCACGGATGAGCTGACCAAAGCCATTACTACTTCTCGAAGTGAGCGAAAGGTGAAATACATAGGCCACACCTAAAGATTCATGTTCTTGTAGTTCATTATTAAATAAATGTCTTTGTTAAAATTGCACTTGAAAGTACTGATTGCATAAAAGTGAAGATAATAGGGATTAAGTGCAGTGCAGTGTGGGTAACGATGTAGTTAAAGCTGCAGTCCAGAACACGGGGATGGAGTTAAACTACAGTCCAGCACACGGGGTGCAGAGAGGGAGTTAAACTACAGTCCAACACACCGGGTGCAGAGAGGGAGTTAAACTACAGTCCAGCACACAGAGTGCAGAGAGGGAGTTAAAGTACAGTTTAGCAAGGCATGCTGAGATCTCTCTGGTTTCAAATTCTAATGTGGATTTGCACTGAAACTGACCCAGAGACAACTTGCTCCCCTGGTTTTATTCTGCACTCCAGGGTCATGTGATTAATGTCCTTGCAGGGAATTATGAAAGGACAGGTATCTCTAATAAACAGATAGAGAAGGAAGAACTTTGCTGGCACAGCCGGTGAAGGATCTCTGTCCGAAATGTCGTTTCTCCAGAAGCTTTGTGTACTTCTCTGCAATTTGTCTTAGACAAATGAAATTAGGATGATTGGGAAGGGTCTTAATAATTTGTATGATAATTGCAGGCATGGGTGAACTTCTATCCTACCCTTGAGCAGCAGACCCAGTGTAAAAGCTGCAGCCAGGATGGACTAAACGGGGACCTTCTTATAACATATGAGGTAGAAAGAGCCAAGTACAACAGTGGAGAAGTGCAGGTAATGAATCTTTATTAGAAATACACATATAGTAACGTAATTTATGACCTATATATATATATATATATATATTTACTTGGTTCATTCTCTCTTCCCCACCAGATAGAAAATGGCTATTTTGTCCACTACTTTGCACCTATGAATATTCAGCGAATCCCCAAAAACGTAGTCTTCATTATTGACCGGAGTGGCTCTATGCACGGACGGAAAATACATCAGGTGCGCTACAAAAAGAAACATGTGAATTCCACACAATAAAACCAAAATATTGTGTAATTGTGAAATTGTAGAGCTTCATTGTCAGCTGTTCACCAACACAACAGTCGTTGATTATCTGGGTCTGCCCTCTATAAGTAACCAAATATGCTGAAGAAACCTTTTAATCTCAGACCCGTTTGGCGATGCTGAAGATTTTGGGAGATCTAGCTGGGGATGATTACTTTGGCCTGATCACCTTTGACAGTTATATAGACGTCTGGAAACCTGAACTCCTCCAAGCCACAGAGAGCAATCTGATGACTGCAAAGGCCTTTGTGAAGGAGATACAAGATCGAGGAGGTAAGATGGTAGTGGAAACTGCTTGCAGATACAGTACAATTTCTTATTATCTGCTACTATCCGCAATCTGCAAACTGTTATTGAGTGTTTAAAAGTTTAGCCCATATATTGATTTTAGTTATGTAAAACTAATTTTGGTTGCAAAATCTCAAATTAGGAAGAATTACTAATGTTTATAGCCATTTTTCTATTAAAGAACTTCAGTCAAATTACATATTAATTTAACTGATTCATTTAACTAAAAAAAAAAGGTTAATACAATAAAATGCAAACCAGAATGATGCTTGAAAAAGCTGGCCATGCTGGAAGAACTACATGAGTCCTGACCAGGGGCGAGGCTAGGGTATTTTTAGTGGTGCTAGAGCACCACCGTGAGGTTGCTCAGCACCCCCTGGCTCAACACATTTTTTAAATATTATATTATGCAAAAAACTTGCTCTGCACCTGCGCAATACTTTGGTATTGTGCCTCTGTGAGCACTGGGGGCTGGGCACCCCTAAAGACCAGATCCTAAAATCGCCCCTGGTCCTGACCCTCATGTTCAAATGGTGTGGTAAGTGCAGAGGGCAGTGAACTGACTCATTCGCCAGTAGAATGCTGAGGTAGCTAATCATGTTGCTGTGAATCAGGGTCATCTACACTGACATCTTACAGCCTTCACACATGTATGGTTGTTGCTGTTGTTGCATCCTTTCTATAATCCCTTGAGATTATAATTACTTACTCTTTTAATGAAAAGTGATTGAATATTCAAAGGTAATAAATTCATATGAGCTCTATACATGACCTGCACAATTTCATAATCACCCGACTCATAAAATTTTAATAATTCCAATTGATGTTGGATGGGTGACTGTAATGTTTTCTTTTTTGCTAAATGATAATTCTTATAGCTCTTTTTTGCAATATAAAAATTGAATTTGTAAATGTTTTACATGCCTTCGCCCAAACTTCAACACAATAAATCAAATGTGGAACAATTATAGCATTATACAATATAAACAGTGCTGTGACGATGGGTGCGGCGTGAAGGACGAGACACAGAATCCCTCTATAGCAGCAAACGTCACTTTTAATTTTAACAAAGATTGCGCAATAGCGCACGGAGAACAATACACAGACACAGCAACGTGTAGACTTTAGACAACGACGAGCACAGGACACTGCGCGAGCACACATTAAATAGACAAACCACATTAACCCCACGTGATTACGAGACGATTCACAGGTGAGACGGATTATCACATGACATAGCCATCACCACGGAATATCCACAGACGCAGACAATGCACGTAGACTACGTAAACACACGCCCAAAAGGGAGGGGCCGGGGTCCTCAACGTGACAGACGCCCCCTCCAAGGGTACTACACGTCCCGGGGTGCCAACAGGACCGAGTGCCCCGAACCCACGACCATGGGCGGATCCGACGCGCTCAGTCCCGCGTCTGGGAGGTGACTGCCTTTGGCGAAGCGTCCATCACGAATCGCCTAGCACACCCTCCCTGGGAAGACGGGGGAAAAGACGTTAAACACATTAAACGGCACAGGAACAAACACACAAACAGGCACGCTTACACACATAGACACAAACGGGAAAAGGGGGTTTGGTACACATACGGGCAGACTTACGATTACAGGAACACACACACACGACATTGGCGCCAGGCTTCGCACCAGGAGGAGAGCGAGTAGGGGAGAGTTATCAGGAGCTGCTGGTGCTGCGTTGGGCAATCCTCCTCTTGCCTTCGCTGCAAACGCTCCGCCGGGTGCAGCGTGGCTGGCGGACGTGCCAGGTGCAGCGCGGCTGGCGGACCTGCCCGGTGCAGCGCGGCGGGTGGACGCGCCCGGTGCAGCGCGGCGGGCGGACGTGCCAGGTGCAGCGCGGCCGGTGGACGTGCCCGGTGCAGCGTGGCTGTAGGACGCACCGGGTGCAGCGTGGGGGAGCTCCTCCGCTATGTCCATTTTCTCCTCTTCACCCTCCAGGATCCCTTCCATGGACTCTGCCTGGCTCTCACCCTGGGAACAGTCCATGGGGCTGGCCCCAGAGGATCTGGAGGGCGCGTTCTCCCCCGGAGTCCTCCGCCCCTTTACAGTGCCCACGGAGGAGGGAAGGCTCTCCTCCTCATCCTCCGTGTAGGCGTCTTCCTCGGTGTAGAGGTCGCGGTCCGCGAACTCGGACATCTCCGAGCCCACGGACGGAGGATAGCCCTCTTGCTCCTCCTCCTCCTCGCCCTCCTCTACGGAGGGAGTGGGAACTACGAACGGAGGGAGGTAGTCGTCCTCCTCCGACTCCTCCTCCTCCTCTTCCCCGTAGTCGACGGTAGACGCATCATTCTCGGACGGAGGGTAGTCCTCTTGCTCCTCCTCACCGTAGTGTACGGTTGTGTCGTCATAGACGGAGGGAGGGTACTCCTCTTCCTCCTCCCCCTCCCCAACATAGTCCACGGTGGGAGCGGAGTAGATGGACGGAGGACACTGCGCGAGCACACATTAAATAGACAAACCACATTAACCCCACGTGATTACGAGACGATTCACAGGTGAGACGGATTATCACATGACATAGCCATCACCACGGAATATCCACAGACGCAGACGATGCACGTAGACTACGTAAACACACGCCCAAAAGGGAGGGGCCGGGGTCCTCAACGTGACAAGTGCTTTGTTGTTAAATAACTCCTTTACCTTATACTGTATAGTACTGCAATAGATTTTGATCTGTTTGATTTGTTTGTTCTTAAGTCATTTATATGTGACTTCCAGGTCAGGCTTTTGTCAATTATAACCCAAAAACTTCACTTCGCTAACTTTACAGATATCACCACTATCAACTTTGAATGAAACATTATATCACGTTGAGGACCCCGGCCCCTCCCTTTGGGCGTGTGTTTACGTCGTCTACGTCTCCTAGTCTGCGTCTGTGGATCTCTGTGGGTGCGGTTATGTCTTGTGATTATCCGTCTCACCTGTGGCTCGTCTCGTAATCACGTGGGACTTATGTGGTTTGTCTACTTAATGTGCATTCGCGCTGTGTCCTGTGCTCGTCGTTGTTTGAGTCTACACGTTTTCGTGTGTGTTATATGTTTCTCCACGCGCTACGAGCGCTATTCATGTTTCATATTAAACGTGACGTCTATTGCCAAGCCAGGATTTGTGTCTCATCCTTCACGCTGCACCCGATGTCACACATTAACCATTATTTTTCTATTACTGAATATCATATAATTTGTTTTGTTCAAATTTAGTGACAATTTATTAAGCTTGTACCAATACTGCATTTTTACAAATTCTGCTTGCATCATTTCCAACATTTGTTGTAAATCTTTACCCAAACCAAAAAATGTGGTATCATCAGCAAATAAAACACATCTAATAACCCCAACACATTTACTAAAACATTTATGTATAAAAGAAACAACTTTGGTCCAAGCACAGAACCCTGTGGTACTCCAAATTTAATATCACCAAATTTAGATCTTATGTCATTTGTTTGAACACATTGTTTCCTGTTTGTCATATAAATATATATCCACTGTAATGTTGGACCTCTTATTCCATATTTGTTCAATTTCCCAAGAATACTATGATCAATGGTGTCAAAAGCTTTTTTTTATCAATGAACACACTGACACAATATTGTTTTAGATCAACAGCTGTCGTTATTTTTTTTACCATGTTCATTATTTCATTTTTGTCAGTTCCGTCAAGGAAAAAACTGTTGGAACCACCCATTACTGTATGAGTCACACTATCATTTATGTTTGGTATTTTTGCAGCAAGACTTGGGCCAACGTTCCCAAAATAATTAATAAATTAATTTACAATTTCACTTTGCTCATAAATTTCATTATCATCCTTAACAAAATATTGTGATACAGCTGGTTTTACCTTATTTTTCAAAACACCATTCATTACTCGCCATGTTGCCTTCATATCGTTTTTGCTATCTTATCATGTTTTGCAAATCATGTTTTGCTACTTTCATACATAACACTCACCTTATTTGCAGACACAATGCACCCTCTCTCTTCATGAAAAACAGTGTCAACATAGTATATCTGACCTTTAATGTTTTAACTTATATCCTCTTCCCTGTAGCTACTGACATCAACGCTGCTGTGCTGAAGGGGGTGGAGCTGATCAACAGCCACCCACGAGAAGGCACCGCCTCCATCCTCATCCTGCTGACTGATGGAGACCCCACTTCAGGTCTATGAAATCACTAATGCACATACGCATATGTGCATACATACAGATTAAATCCAGCTCTCAACCTAAAATACAGTTGTGCTCAAAAGTTTACATACCCTGGCAGAATTTTTGCTTTCTTGGCCTTTTCTCAGAGAATTTTAATGATAACACACAAACCTTTTTTCCACTCATGGTTAGTGGTTGGGTGAAGCCATTTATTGTCCAACCACTGTGTTTTCTCTTTTTAAATTAAAATGACAACCAAAAACATCCAAATGACCCTGATCAAAAGTTTACATACCCCCGTGTATTGCCCCCTCTAACATCAATAACAGCTTGAAGTCTTTTGTGGTAGTTATGGATGAGGCTCTTTATTTATGGGCACAAAGCTGCCCATTCTTCTTGGCAAAAAGCCTCCAGTTCCTGTAAATTTCTGGGCTGTCTTGCATGAACTGCATGCTTGAGATCTCCCCAGAGTGACTCAATGATATTGAGGTCAGGAGACAGAAATAGCCACTCCAGAACCTTCACTTTGTTCTGCTGTAGCCAATGTCACATCGACTTGGCCTTGTGTTTTGGATCGTTGTCATGTTGGAACGTCCAAGTGCGTCCCATGCGCAGCTTCCGGACTGATGAGTGCAAATTTGCTTCCAGTATTTGCTGATAACGTGCTGCATTCATCTTTCCTTCAACTTTGACCAAGTTTCCTGCCTTTGTAGCTCACACATCCCCAAAACATCAGCGATCCACCTCCATACTTTACAGTATGTGGTTGGACAATAAATGGCTTCACCCAACCACTAACCATGAGTGGAAAAAGGTTTGTGTTATCATTAATATTCTCTGAGAAAGAAAGCAAACATTCTGCCGGGGTATGTAAACTTTTGAGCACAACTGTATGTCTGTGTATCACAGAACTCAGCCCCCATTTCCAAAGTCCAGTGCTCATGAATCCATTTCTGGCAAGTGACAAAAGAAGCGTTTGAATAGACTGTGGACTCTGTGTCCTTATGTCACTGTCTTCAAACAGCAAGCCTTCAGCTTAAAGATGAACCAAATAACACAGAATGCAGTGTGTTTTAGTGCACACATTGCACTAATACAGCAGAGGTGCTGTATCGTGAACACATTGCAATAATACAGCAGAGGTGTTGTTTAGCGAACGTATCGCACTAACACAGCAGAAATGTTGTTTAGTGAACACATCACACTAATACAGCAGAGGTGTTGCTTAGTGAACTCATCAATGTAATACAGCATAGAGCAGCACAGTGAAGGAAATAAGTTGGATTTGATTTTGTTTACTTAAGGGAATGTTTTTAGTTTTTACTTTCATGTGAATAGTTCTGGTCAATATCTCATTTTCCTTAAGTGAGGAAAATACCATGTACAACCTGTGGTGCAATCAGAGCAGAAGAGAGGTTACTGCAAGCGTGATTTCTGCAAACCTACTGCAAACCTAGCATTACACAGACAAGTATTTAATTGTTGTTGGCCCATTTATTTCTGATCACCAAAGTAACAATTAGCAATAAATGCAAATGTGCCCTACCAATAAATGCAGATATTGGCTTTAATGAGCATTTTGTCAACAGAAATGGTTCAGTTGCATTCAAAAACTAGTTTACTTGAGTCTAACAGACTAATTTGGATTGAGCAGATAGAAGGTATTAAGTTCCATTGTTAACATTTGTTCAGATCAGCACTTCTCTCCATGTGTAGAATGATGTGTTCCAGGATTATTCTATGCTGTTGGATCTTCATAAATCAGAAAACCAAGGAACCCTAGCTTATTGCTAGAATACTGCTGGGCACATGGCAGTGTGACTGGTTATTTACTAAGGTTAAATCTACACTTGGCACTCTCCCACAGGTGAAACCAACATAGAGAAGATTCAGGCCAATGTGAAAAGTGCCATTAAGGGGAAATTTCCCCTGTACTGTCTGGGGTTTGGATTTGATGTTAACTTTAATTTCTTGGAGAAAATGGCCCTGGAGAACAATGGAGCAGCTCGCAGGATCTACGAGGACTCTGATGCTGATCTTCAGCTCCAGGTAGGAGGCAGTATGCTGTCTGCTACTACAGTCATTCCAGTACTGTGATTTTGTCTGCTTACAGATCCATCTTTGTTGTCAAAAGGGTTTCTATGTGGAGGTTGCTACCCCTCTGTTAACTCATGTCCAAATGAACTATACTGGAGTAAAAAACCTCACCCAGGCCAGTTTCAGCCAGTACTACAATGGCTCAGAGATTGTAGTTGCTGGTCAAATCACAGACAACAACCTGGAAACTTTCCAAGCGGAGGTTATCGCAGTCTCAGTAAGATCACCCCTGCTAGATGTCATTTACCACTTCCATTCTGCTTCCTATTGCAATCCTAACATTTCAAGACACAATAACAATCAAAATGAAGTGGTTCTCTTCAAAATTTTTACTCTTTGCAGACAGGCCATAGTGTGACATACAAGGATCCATCGGCTGAAGCTTTAGACCCTGAAAAACATTCCACAGTCCAGAGAATATGGGCATACATATCAGTAAAACAACTACTAGAGAAAGAGTGAGTCTGGACTGTGTGCATGCATGTGTGTGCATGTGTGTGTGTGTGCATGCAGGTCTGTGTGTGCATGCGTGTGTGTGTGTGTGTGTGTGTGTGCGCGCATGTGTGTGCGTGTGTGCACATGTATGTGCGTGAGTGCATGTGTGTGCATGTATAGATTTGGTTCCTCATGTTTCTGGTAAAAAATCAAATATGTTTACTTTATTCACCCTTTTGCGTCTCAGAGTGACACTTGAAGGGGAGGCAAAAGAAGCAGCCAAAAAAGAAGCCCTGGATCTCTCTCTCAAGTACAAGTTTGTGACTCCACTCACCTCTATGGTGGTCACCAAACCTCAGGAAGAGGAGACTCAGGTCGCCCACAAACCCAAAGAGGGGAAGCAGCATCCATCTTTGGACACACCGGACAGATGTGAGTGTAGCAGACCTGCACGTGCACTAACCTCACCAGACAGATGTGAGTGTAGCAGACCTGTACGTGCACTAACCTCCCCAGACAGATTTGAGTCTTTTGGCACAAATAACGTAAATTGTGCATGTACGCCAAAAGCAATGTGACTGTAACTCTACAGTCTTTTATAATGAGAGAGCTTTTAATGAAGATGTGTCATAGCCTGCCAAAAGTAACTGCTTTGAGCTACTAAACCCATAAAATAGAAAAAGAGAACTATAACCACATCGAGAAAGGCCAGGGGCCCTTATAACAGAGCTAATGCAGTTAATCAGGACCTTCAGTAGTTAGATTAGTATGCTAGATTAGGACTGATCTTCAGGACTAGTCTTGGATTCCCCTGATATACAGAAACATGTAAAATAATGTTTGTTTGTTTGTTTGTTATACATTGTCCAGCTTCTTCAGATACATTATTGGCGAAAAAGTTTTTTCAGATCAAAACGAAAATTAAAAGCAGAGGTTGTTTTCCTCTTCGACTCATTTGGACCAAACACTCATCAGCTGTTTATTTGTGTCAGATTCAGTATTGAATTGTGTTTCAGCATTTGCAGCGATACCACATCATCCTGGTTTTTCTGTCGCGGCTAGTCACCCTGGGATTCGCCATCAGTTTTTTGGTTGGTCTAGTCAGCCTTATCCTGGTCATCATGGCCGTCCTGGTGATCATGGCCTTCCTGGTCCTCCTGGTCAGCCTGGTCCTCCAGGTCTTCCTAGTCTAAGTCGTGGTGGTTATAAT
Organism: Brachyhypopomus gauderio; assembly: GCF_052324685.1. Classification (NCBI taxonomy): domain Eukaryota; kingdom Metazoa; phylum Chordata; class Actinopteri; order Gymnotiformes; family Hypopomidae; genus Brachyhypopomus; species Brachyhypopomus gauderio. Next base: position 21,885,340 of record NC_135211.1, on the reverse strand, counting down.
CGTTTTCTATCAGGCCGAGGTAATTCATTCTCTTTCTTTGAAACACTAGTATTCACTCTAGATTAGTGGTGCACTGTTTGAGAATTCAATCACATTTCCTTTCCCCGCAGATTTAGCCTTAATTCTAAAAACAACCATAAGCCTTTAAACAAAACAAGTTAAGATTCCATAAGTACCATGGCAACATTTATAAATATTACATTCTTTTATGACAATAGAGTGTTATTTTAACACTACTCACTGACAGATTTCCAGCCTGCTAAGCTACTTAGCAGAATTACCAGTAAATATATTTGTGCAAGATGAGTAATTCAACAAGAACATGTACGAACCTGCTGATGAGGATAAAGACTCATATCATTCCAAAGTTCTGGCACTGTTTGTGGATGAATGTTAGGTTTGCAGGTTATTTTGGTGTCACACTTGATCCTTAACACATAGCATTTTCAAATTGTTATTCATATGTATTCAACAGACTTTGAATGTAATAGTATTACAGCACATATTCAGGGGTAGTCATGGTCTGGTGGTAGGGAACTTGTCTTGTGAACGGAGTGTCATGGGTTCCAATCCCAGACCTGAGGCCATGACTGAGGTGCCCTTGAGCAAGGCACCTAACCCCAACTGCGCCCCGGGCACCGAGCTAAGTCTGCCCACCGCTCTGGGCACGGGTGCACTACAGCCCCCTAGTAATCACTAGTGTGTGTGTTCTAACTGTGTGTTCTAAAAATCACAATTGACACATATGGCACATTTACATTTTTACATTTATATTCATAAAATTATGTGAGGGTTAAATCTGAGGCCATTCTGTCTTCACTGATTCAGACCAACATGTCCAAGGATGCTCAATACCTTTGTTTCCTCTTCTGCAGGATCGGGATCTACACTGCTCAGCAGAGCAGGTGTTTGCTTATTTCTTTCTTCAACTGTTTTCAGTGTTTGATGATCACTTTATGATAAGAATGTTAATTGTTTTCATGATAATTATTTATCTTGCCATTTTATTGAAAATATTTAATTGATTCAAGGCCAAATTATCCCCATTCAGGGCTAATAGAGTAGACCCAAGCCACACCCTTAATATATTTGTTAGATATGTTAGATTTGTGACTTTACTGAAATATTTAATTTATTGCAGTTATTTACCTCTATAATTAATATTTACTTATTTAGTTTCATTTATTTTATATATTTTATTACATATATTTCCTTTTTTAGGTTTATTTTATTTTGCATTTTATTTTTTAAGATTTCTAAACTGAGAGAAAAAAATATGGACTGGAAAAGAACCAAACTTATCCTTTCTGTTGATTAGTGGTTACTTTGAGCAAACCTTAATGTGAAACTGGTTTATCAGACATATGATGCATTAACAGTTTTAAAACTACATGAAAATAAAAATCTTTGAATAGCTAATCAAATGTCACTCAAAGTAAATACAGCTAATACAAAATGTTAAAAAAGGCATTGTTGTTTTAAAGTCCTAGGGAACACAAAAATGTTTTATGACATGAACATTTTAGTAAATAATCATAATTTATCACGATAAACTAACAATCCACTGTGACAAACTCACAGCCTGCTAAGATACAGAATGTCGTTTAGAAAAAAAAACTGAAATTGAATCAAGGCCAAATGTTCAACATCAGTTCCCCAAGAAGACTAAAATCATCTTCTTGTTCTGCAGATGCTGATTTACACGGTATTCATGAAATGCACGGTCTGTATCCTTTCTGTCTGTAAAAGTCTGTATACTTTCTGAAGTACAGTTTTCATTTCATAGTGATGCGCATATATATATATATATATATATATATATATATATATATATATATATATATATATATATATATATATATGCACATATATATATATCAGGGATGAGCAACTTTCTATATATATGCAGTGTGTGGGCTCAGGTGTGCTTCTGTATTTACAGTCCTTCTGTCATCTAAACACATTTCAGATTACCGGGTGCCAGTGCGACCCACAACCAGGGTGTATATTACAGCCACTTCTCCCCCAGGTATAGGAGTTATAGTAGCAACTACTCAAGTGATGCTTTCTACTGAGACATTCACACACATCAGTCAAAAGGACTGAGGTCTGTAGGCTTATATTTATGTTTTTCCTTTCAATCTGTTATCTATGCCTATTTCTCCCCCCTCCCTCTCTTTCTCCCTCTCTGGTCTTTCAGTGAGTGGTGTGAGGTTCATAATTTCTGCTCATGGTCAGCCCAATCCGATCTGTTATGACATCCCTGCAGCACAGAAGCTCCGTCTCCTGCAGGACTCCTCCTCAGGTCAGAGTAGTTCACTCACTCTCACTGATCTCATCCTTTATGCATCTAGACATCTTTCTGACATTCTGTGGAATAATAATAATGATGGAATATTCCCCCAGATAATGCTTCTCATGAACAGTTAACATTTAGCATGATGTAGCTCTTATTTACTATTAACCAGATGAAAATGACTTGGTTGAATTATTCACCCTAGGAAAGAGTCAGTTAGCACCATTGTAACTATCTTGACTTCATAGATGGTGACCTTTACTTACTTAACAGAATTCACTATGACTGGTGAGCTTGTGTTGTACGGAGGAAAGGGTTTCAAGCAAATCACTCTCCATCATGAAGAGAAACTGCTCATCATCAGCACCCATAAGATCAACTACTCTGATGGACAGAATACAAAGACATTTGTGTGGGGGCAGGATTCTAGCAACCTTCAGACAAACAAGTATGCCACTTGTGCCTTAATCATTTTGGCCTTCAATTCTTACATCATAGATGAAGTGTTATCAATAAATCTGTATCATATCATGGGTTTTTTATTTTATCATATAATATTGCTAATAACAAAACGAGACTTAAACACAGGCTAGACATGACGACAAACAGAACCATAAAACAGCACTAGAGACAAAATGTAGAAACAGACCTAGAGTTCAACACTAACAGTCAACAAACTTGCAAGAACCTTAAACACCTAAGACGACAACGCAAAAGACCAAACACAGGAATTAAATACACAGGGTTAACAAGCACACAAACCAGGAACAGGTGACAGAATTTAAAACGAGGCAGGACGAGAAACGAGAAGGAGGGAACAAAACAGACAGAAGGAGGGCTAAACGGAAGATTGGTGGAAGGGGCGGAGCCAACCGTGACAACAGGGGAGGTGCAGCTGAGCAGTGATTGGCTCTCTAAAACCCAACTCTGCCCTTGAAACCAAAAATGTCTTGTATGTCTTGTCTTTTATAGAAACACAAGTGACTGATCATCTTTCTTCCACAGTGTGTCTTTGATTCTAAGAGACAATGAAATGGATGTCACCATGGGAACAGTGCGAGTTATTTTCCTCCTTCATGCAAAAAGTGGAGATGCATTTCTGTGGCCTGCTGTTCGGCAACAGCCAATAGGCATGCAGGGCATTCTCGGTAAAAAAATCATAACATGTATCAAAGTTGATTTTAGCTGGTGCTTTTTATCCACTGCTGTGTAAAACTTATGTAGATGTTAATTCACTTGGGATGGGTCTGCTTTTAAAAAGTTAACTCCAGGGACAAGAAAGAAACAGAAGTTCTAGAAACAGAACTTTAAAAATCTATCATTTGAGTTCTTGCCATGATCCCAGTGCCGGATCATGACAAAAACTGCTGTAAGCATATTGTTAACACTGTGTTTATTTGTAACTCACTTACTGTAGCTTTTAGCTGTTTGAGCAGAGTGCTCTACAATACTGGAGCCTTTTATTGTTTAATACCCTTGCTATATTTCAACATCAACAACACTAACTGAAACAGCAATATTCTTGAGTGATCCATTCCTTCAGCAGTGTCTCTACTGACTTATTTGTGTATGGTATTCAAGGAAAGACAGAAATTCAGTATGAAGAACTGCCAGGATCATTGGTTAAAATCAAGGATCAGGAGGTAAAGGCGTCCTGGTAAGTACACTTAACACGCTGAACATTTCATTTTATATTTTTAAAATACATTTTGGTGTCGATGAAGCTGAACAGCATATTTGTCATTTCAGGAGCACTGCCGTGGATTACCGACTGCATTCAGCCCCAAGTATTAAGTGCTGGCTTGTTCCTTTCCAATCTGCAATGCAGGGGGAGCTCTCTGACTACACTGTCTTACAACTGTAGTGTTGTGTACAAAAACTTTGCTTGCAGATTTCACATGTATATTCCAAACAGAGAATATAATTTTAGTTGTTAGGTCAAGATACTTAGGAATTAGAATGGATTTCAGTAGGGATCTTTCAAAGACACACGATTAATCACTAATCCATTTATTGATCTGCATGTATCACAGACATACACACATACATGTTCACAGAGAATTTTCTTGCTACTTATATTTTCCAGGATGTGCTATGACAGCGTCTAGCTTAATGTATCCTTAGCCATATGTACTAGCATAACAATTATTTCCATGGAGACAACAAATTACTATTCTGCTCCATGTCCAAACGCATTGAAAGTGAAATAACATACCAAAATAATAAACAACAAAATGGCTGAATGTTTGGGGACATGTCATTGTTTACAGTTCAAATAAATGGGTTCAAGGTAACAATTTTTTTTCTCTCTAAATATTATTATGTTTGGCTCATGTTTCACAAATCACACCAAACATTGCACTGTTGACCTTTGCCCTCTGTACAATATTAGTAAATTAGTATTGTTAAGTAGTGTTTACTCCATTCCTTGTGGAGTGTTGTCCTCCAAATAAGTGTAACAGTTGTTAAAAAGTATATTTAGTTTATAAACGTGTGTACACAGTACATAAACAGTACATTTTGAACACTATTATATATACCTACCTTGGGCATAGTATAAAGTAACTATAGTTCAGGCTGAAAGTATGCAAACAAACGTTGATTCTATAGCCTACAACAAGATTTCAAATGTACTTCACAACTACATCAGGACGATTTAAACAAGAAACTAGTATTTAACGCAGTCCGAGTCACTGTGAGTGTCATTAAAATTGATCAACTGAGAATGGCACAACTGAAATGCCTGCCTCCTGTACCTTCACGAAAACGATACCTTGAAAACGTCATGTCAATAAAACCAAAATAAAATATTTTGATGACAAAATTCAAATTAAGAATGTTAGTTTGTGTTTTTTTTTTCTTTTTAAAAATGTTCAGAAATATATTGTCAGTTACCTTTAAAAATGTAATTCAGACTATATATAAAGAAAAGTGTTTCTTCGAAATGTTTAACCTGTTGGTGTCCAATTAGGCCATAGCCTGTGACAGACCATGGATAGTTTGTGTTGGTTTCAGTTTCTAACCTCCAAGCTTCTGTTTGCTGGATGATTTTAAAAGAACAAGTGTGAAAATTGTGCCAGCCTGCCAAAGCAGCTCAGTTCTAAATGACGTATCCATTTTCTCTGGATAAAGACGAATAATAATTTAATACTGCCACCCTGAGGTTAAAAAGAAAAGTGATACTTTTGGAATTAAATGTTTTTCAATAACTGTTCAGTGTTACTTGCTGAGAGCATTAACCCTCCCAGGCCTAGGCCTTTTTTTTTGCTGTTTAAGCATGGTTTCATAAATTTGTCTCTAAACATACTTAATTATATATAGCATTTTACCCACATAATCATATCAAAATGTTCAGAACAATCTTAGCTCTCATCCTAATAATGAGGTTAATAATAGCTAGCTAGCTAGCAAACAAACTACAAACTCAGGGCTCTCAAGTCTCACGCATTGAGCGTGTGACACACGCATTTGACCGTCTTCACACGCTCACACGCCACACCTCCGATTTCACACGGCGAGAAAAAAAAATCTAGTTTATTTACCTCCGATCCATATCTATGTCGCCCTCCACCGGCGATCGATCGCGATATACAACGTATACAACCCTCCCCCCCCCTCAACAATTAACGTTCGCCACCCCCCCTCCCCCCCCCCACCCTTCAACAACTCTCACACTCTGGCATGAATCCAAAACTTGAGAGCCCTGTACAAACTACATCGCACACATCGCGAACCTATGTGTTCGTCCGCTATTATAGTGAGTGATATTGCAAAATAACATTAATTTAGTCATCGATTTTTTATACTTTTTCATCAAACCCCTCAGGAATTCAACCTACCTTCACTGCTATGTAGATCACTACACATTAGCTAGCTAGCTAGCTAGGTAGTAGTTGTCGTAGTTTAGGAGGTTCAGAGGTTGTTTACTCTTTGCCCGCAGGCTACAGAATGAGTATAAAGTAGTGATGTGTCGGTCACGAACGAACCGGTTCAAAGAGCCGGCTCTTTTAAGTGAACGACGAGAGCTGGTTGCCCTCTAAGACCGAGCCATTTTTTTCTAAGGCTTGTCATTCAACAAATCAGAGAACAACAACAAGCGGAGGAACCAATTATCGAAGGGTTATAAGAAGATTATTTATAAGAAGATAACATAAGAAAACCTTTTATTGTCATTGCACTAGTGATGGGATTTTCGGCTCTATTTTGAGATGCGACTCTAATGGCTCTTCTTACTGTGTAGAGCCGGCTCTTTCGGCTCCCAAACGGCTCCCCATATATATTTTTTACATTATTAAATAATTAATAGCTTCAACCTAATTTTTAAACATTTTGTTTTATTATTGACATTAATCACTTGTGAAGAGTAAAAATGCTGCATAACGATGCTTTATAAATAAAACTTTTATTATAACCAATTATTAAATTATCACAAAATAGCACCAAAATAGAACGCAATAGTGGAGATAACCTTTTTTCTCAGTGTTTTCCCACCACATTATTAATTGAAAGCTGATTGGTCAGATGTGTGCAGCACATGCTTGATATGCGGGCAGTGGAGACATTCTTTGCAGTGTTCTCCGAAACGATATGTGGTAGTATAAAAGAAACACCCTTTAAAAACAGGGGAAGGAACATTTACCTGACGAATTTTAATGTTGCATTGTGTTCCTGGTTTGAAAAGTGCTAAAGTACTTGAAAATGTAACTGTATTTCGTTTCACAACAAATAACTATCTGAATCGATGTGATAAAAAAGCGAATTATTTCGAATCATTTAGAGTATATGTATAAATGTTTAACTTAATTAAGTTTCAGGTGCTGGGAAATATTGAAAATGGATCTTGAAAGTGACGTACAATTGCTTGAATTCCACCTTATAAAGGTGTATGAACCCTGGCTGCATACATAACTTTGTTCATTGCGCTGGAGAGGCAGAGACAGCAAGGCACCGAAGGACAAACAAAAACGACGTTGGAAAAAAACTGGCACTGTGGCTCTTGCAGAGCTCCAGCGCAACGACAGGGAGGTGGAGAGACAGAGATACCGAAGGAAAAAAACGGCTCCCATTGTGGAGCCGGTTCCAATCGTTCAATTCAAAGAGACGGCTCTTAGAGACGGATCGTTCGCGAACGACACATCACTACATTGCACATGTACAACGAAATTGAGCAGCAATCTTAAGGTGCATGAACATACCATAATAACGCTTTAATTAAAGCGTAGAAAAAAAGATAATATACAGGTTGATGCATAGTAATATAAGAAATATATTATGACATTATTATTGCACATAGTGAGTTATTGCACATAATTAATTTTTTTTACTGCACATGGAAAAACTAATTAATATGTAAAAAGGCAAATATAATAGTAAAGTGAATGTAGTGCTGTTTTGGTCAAGTTATCAGTGTGGGGGGTGGTTGTGTGTGTGTTTAGCTGTGTTCAGTTCCCGTAGAGCGCTGGGGTAAAAGCTGTTTTTTAGTCTGTTTGTCCTTGATGTGATGGACCTGCACTCAAAAAATAAACTTGTGCTGTTGTTATTACTTAAGTTTCTTTCACTGATGTTATTTAACACGTTTGTGTTAGAGAATGAAACTTGAGTCAGTTGGTTTATTTTGAAGAAATGCAGTTGGACTGTTAGATTTACTTAATAAGTGCAAATTTTGTCAAAGCAAGACTGTGGAGTAAACTCAACATGCTCGTCAGTAGTCGCTTCATCCGGGACATTCGGGCTGTTTGCAAATTCTTCTCTTCAGCGATGCCATTTTCTGTTGGTGGCAATCCAAGCCAGCGAGGCAAGTATTCGCTCTGTACACAAGGCGGAGCCTCCTAACTTCCGGGTAGTGAGGGGTAAGCATACTTGTTTCCGGTTGTAGTAGTTTGTGTAGAGAGGTAGAGAGTGATAGAGAGTGATAGCGATCATGAGTGTTTTTAAAGTAAAGAAAAAAAGATTAACCTACCAGCATCAAGAGAAAAGAACGTCTCTTCATTGTTGTGTGCCTCTGTGTGCTAATTCTTCACAGTACAACTCTGAGATTAGTTTCCACAGATTTCCAGCAGATCCAGAAGTGCGAGGTCAGTGGCTTATAAAGATCCGTAGGGACAACTTCAGCCCCATTGCAAGTACACAGCAAAAAGACCAGTGTTGAATTGACTCCCACAGAGTTAATTTTAACACTTTCTGAGGGTTTATATAGCTCCACACTCTGCAGAGTTAAATTAACACTTTCAAAATAGTTAAAACATTTAACACTTGGTGAGAGTTACTTTGTTAACTCTCAAAACAGAGTTAAAGTAACACTTTCTTTGAGTTATTTATTTATTTTTTACTATTTCAGTAGTTAATTTCACTCCCTAAATATTTAGTTATTAACACTATTAAAATGTTAAAATTAGAATATATTCCCATTCAGTTGAGGTCCTTCAAAGTTGAACTACAACATTGTGAAAGAAGGTACAATGTACAAACTTTCATCTCTATGTCACGTTGAGGACCCCGGCCCCTCCCTTTTGGGCGTGTGTAAACGTTGTCCACGTGCTCTGTCTGCGTTTTCGGAACTCCGTGGTGATAGCTTTGTTGTGTGAATAATGTGTCTCACCTGTGAATCGTCTCGTAATCACATGGGACTAATGTGGTCTGTCTATTTAATGTGCGCTCGCGCAGTGTCCTGTGCTCGTCGTTGTCTATGTCTGCACGTTGTGCTGATTGTGTGAGTGTTTATCGTGCGCTATTGCACAATACCCGTCTTTATTAAACGTGACGTTTGCTCTGCAACCCGAGGATTCTGTGTCTCGTCCTTGGCTGCGCCCGAACGTCACAGAACGACGAGCCGACCAGAGACACCCGAACATGCCAGGCTACAAGCCAAAGCCCAAGAAGGGCAAGAAGCCCAGCAAGCGGCACCACCACGCGTCTTCCTCCCCCCCGCGCCGCAACTCCACGCCGACTCCGGAGCAGCTGAAGCGAGATCCCGAGTGCTCCTATCTGCTGTGTGCGGCTCGGGAGACCGCTATACCGGAGTTGGCTGAGGAGTACCGCAAGACGGCGGTGCGGGTGTGGCGGGAGAGACATCCCTCGCCTTCCCGGGAGCTCTCGCCTGTAAGGGTCAGTGTCCCCGAGCTATATGGGGCAGAGGGCGAGCTGGAAGAGGACTCCTCCCCGCACCACGAAGCCACGCCAACGTCGGAGCAGCTGAAGCGGGATCCGCAGTGCGCCGACCTGCTGCGGATGGCTAGACAGGCGTCCAGCCCAGAGTGGGCGGTGGTGCTCCGCCAGGAGGCGGTTAAAGTCTGGCTGGCCAGACACCCGTCTCCTCCCCGCGCCCTCTCACCGTTGAGGGTGGGCTCGTGCGTCCTCGGAGCTACCGAGTCCACCCCAGAGAGCGAGTTCGGGGAGGAGGACTCCGAGGAGGAGCAGGAGGGAGAGGGCTACCCCCCGTCGCCGGATGACGCGTCCACGGTGAACTACGGCGGAGAGGTAGAGGACTACCCCCCCTCTATATGCGACGCCTCCACCGTGGACTACGGTGGAGAGGAGGAGGAAGAGGAATACCCTCCGTCAGAGGACTCCGCCTCCACCGTGGACTACAGTAGGGAGGAGGCGGAGTCGGAGGAGGAATCGGAGGACGATGACTACCTCCCTCCGCCCGTAGGCTCCTCTCGCACCGCAGAGGAGGGAGAGGGGGAGTACCCTTCGTCAGAGGGCTCCTACTCCGCGGAGGAGGAGGAGAGCCCTCCCCCCTCTGAGAGGTCTGCGGAGACCGTGAGAGGGAAGCGGACGCCCTCTTCCGCTCACGCCAGCGACAGTGCTATGGACTGCTCCCGGGGTGGCAGCCCGGAGCAGTCCATGGAGTGGAGCCGGGGAGAAGAGGAGGAGATGGAAACAGAAGGGGACCACCCACACGGCCCGCTCGGCCAGTCTGCCCACCGCGCTGCACTGGGCACGTCTGCCCGCCGCGCTGCACCTGGCGGAGAGTCCGCAGCGAAGGCAGGAGGGGGACTGCCCAACGCAGCACCCGCAGCTCCGGACCTCTCCCCCCTGCTCGCTCTCCTTCTGGCGCGAAGCCTGGCGCCTGTTATGTGTTTGTCTGTGCCAGTGTTCGTCAGTCTTCCCGTGTGTATTCCTAATCCATTTTTCCCATTCGTTCCTCTATGTGTCAATGTGCCTGTGTGCGTGTTTGTGAATGTCCCGTGTAACGTGTCTAACGTCTTTTCCCCTATGTTCCCAGGGAGGGTGTTCTAGGCGGTCCGTGGCGGACGCTTCCCCGAGGGCAGTCACCTCCCAGACGCAGGACTGAGCGCGTCGGATCCGCCCATCGTCGTGGGTTCGGGGCACTCGGTCCTGTTGGCACCCCGGGACGGGTAGTGCCCTTGGAGGGGGCGTCTGTCACGTTGAGGACCCCGGCCCCTCCCTTTTGGGCGTGTGTAAACGTTGTCCACGTGCTCTGTCTGCGTTTTCGGAACTCCGTGGTGATAGCTTTGTTGTGTGAATAATGTGTCTCACCTGTGAATCGTCTCGTAATCACATGGGACTAATGTGGTCTGTCTATTTAATGTGCGCTCGCGCAGTGTCCTGTGCTCGTCGTTGTCGCCCTATCCGGACGGGATTAGTTTTTCAGGGGGACGTCTGTGAAAAATATTTCACCCTTGTACTCAGTGATAAAACTCTTGCATCCGTTTGTTTTTTTCGCTGTAACATGTTTTTCGCTGTACTCCGTGGTCGTCTGGTAATTTTAGTCCCGTCCGGATCCACATGTCTGAGTTTATACATGCAGACATCACCTCGCGTTTAATAAAACAGCTATATGTCCACTGCCACGCACCGTAGTTACACGTTGGGCGCGCGTTTTCACGGAGATCCACGTAAAGACAGCGGCGAGCGAAAATGGATTTACTGGATTTTTTAATGGATTTATTTTATTTAACGGATTTATTTAGCTATTTACATTCATTAGCGATTTTTTATAATGTGTTTTCTGTATTGGTTTAACAAAATAGCTTAACTTAAACGGAGATCTTAAATGCTGAACTGAACAGTAGTAAAGTTAAAAGTTAAAAAGGAATCATCAGAGTTGGCAGTGTGACATTATTAAACATGCTATCACGTGACAAGGCGATGTCATGTGACCGAGAAAGCCAAAAACTCACGGGTCCTCCTGTTTTTTCAATTGCTGTCCGGATGCAAGAGTTTTATCACTGAGTACAAGGATGAAATATTTTTCACAGACGTCCCCCTGAAAAACTAATCCCGTCCGGATAGGGCTTATGTCTGCACGTTGTGCTGATTGTGTGAGTGTTTATCGTGCGCTATTGCGCAATAGCCTACCCGTCTTTATTAAACGTGACGTTTGCTCTGCAACCCGAGGATTCTGTGTCTCGTCCTTGGCTGCGCCCGAACGTTACACTCTAACACTATATGAACTTTGAATATTAAAACCATTGTAGAAATTAAGTTCAGATGTGACCAGTAATGGTGCGCAAGTAAAAGAAAGACACGATCACACCAGTCTCATTGAAAATGAAAGATTTAATGAATAAAGTGAACCAATGCAAAACCCGTGACATAATCTAAATAAAGGATACAATAACCAGAAGTGAACTGGTACATACTAGTCAACACAACTAGTCCCTGAACATCAGGGGAGCCCTCACCTCTCATGGGGACTCTTCAAGACCCGCTCACCCCACAACATCAAGGGGCTTCTACTTAAAAGATCCCTAAAGGTCCAGAAATACTGCTTTACATCTCTGGGGAGAAACACCTGCACCTAAAATAAACACACACACACACATATTAATTGTGAAACGCACACATAACCTTACTTAATAATACATACACCTTGATACAGTAGTTTAGGCTATCAAAATCACATTACTATCCTTTTAATGTTGGTAAAAAAAATTCAGAATTTGACGTTCACCAATTGGTTTTCCCTGTTCCACAATAAACTGCGGTGCTGTTCCATTCTGGCGCCAATAAATGCTGCACCATTTAAAACTGAAAGACCCTAACACTAGACCCTAGCGTATAAAAACATACGTTGGTCTTAGTGTAAAGACAAGTGTTGTTTTGATATAATTATGCATTTATTTTAATTAGTGGTTGGCCGTAATCAGCGTTACCGGCCCACCATTTATTTTAATCCTCACTGTCAAATTATGGAGCGCTAGCTAGCTAGCTATCGCTATCAGTTTGCTAACTTAGCTAGGTTAGGTATGCTAGCAATAACTGTGCTAATCACCTCAACACGTTTGTTATTCGGTCCCTGGCATCAAGGTTTTGTACGTATATAACATCCGAGGGTGTTTTATTGTACATAATGCACTTGACATAATCAAATTAAACCTTTCAATAAGACTGAATAAATAACACTCACCGTGTTCATCTTTCTCCAAGAGGAAAATGGCGCCGACATTCTCCAGCTGAGGTTAAATAAGTGGGCGGAGTTTAATGACGTCTTTGCGGGAGTTATTTAGATGGATTAACACTGATTTGATCAACACTGTCAGATAACTCCAACACTGAACAACATTTAAATCTAACAATGTTAAAATTACTCTTTGGGAGTGAAAATCAACTCTGAAATGTTTAACCCTCAAAATTTAACACTCCAGTTTTTGCTGTGTACTCGTGTCTGTAGCAGGCATTTCAACACAAGTGACTTTGTTGTGACGGCCAGGGGAAAGAGAAAGCTCAACAGAGGAGCGGTGCCTTGTCTTTTTGCCTGGAACAATTTTAGCACACCCGCGCCGAAGCTTAACGTTTGGAAACGCCGGCCGAGATGCCCTTCCCCAGCTTTAGCTGCGCTGGACTCCGACTCTGAGATGGACGTGCAGATAGCACCTGATCACGACTACTGTGTTACTCCAACCACCTCAGCAGTGGTAGATGCTTTAGCAAACGAGAACGAAGTACTGAGGAAAAGAATACAAGAACTTGAACACCGGCTTGAAACGTTACAGCTGCAGTCCCGCTTTGGGCATCATCGTCTTGCAGGATCAGATGAAGACATTCGTTTTTACACAAGTTAAGTCCATGTTTTTTGAATAGTATTAAATTAACTACTTTGTGTATCAGTTCTATTTATATATCTTTTCAACTTAATAAGAATGTGTATGAATGTGTTGTCATGTCTTGTGCATTAGTCACAGTAGTGTACAGTACCGATAAGTCAACAGTGATTATCATTTTATTTTTAGATTTGCATCATACAAGCATCTCCAGGCCTTTTGGCAACTGGTGGAGACTGCTGTGAAAACCAGGATGGTCCGGATCACCAGTTCCTGTGCTGCCTCTGCCAACGTTGGTGAGCCAACTCAACAAAAAGCAACGGTCAGTTTTATAGTCAAGATCACAAATAAGTTCAAAATGTAATGTGCTGCAGTTCTCACACACACGTGAAGTAACTGCAGTGCACTTCAGATGTTTTACATGTAGAACAACTGAAGTACACTGCAGTTATTTTACTCACATACACACACACACACTAAAGAACAGTGTAAAATAGATTAAATATGCACAGTGTACCTAAAATAATGCCTAAAATAATGCCTACTGATAAATTTATCTTATTTCTTTTCACAGAAACTTGCACCGATAGACAAACTACTGCTCTTTCTGATGCACCTGTCTGTGGGCCTACCTCTCAGGGATCTTGCCAACCGCTTTGGTATTCACCGGACCACAGTCAGCAGTATTATTGCAACATGGACACACTTTCTGTACCATCTACTTGGTTCTGTTTGCTTGTGGATTCCAAAAGAAGAAGTGAAGGCTCACTTACCACCCGAATTCTCAGCATTTCCTGACACGCAAGTGGTGCTTGACTGCACAGAAATTTTTGCCAAACCCCCTCCTCTCTTGTTTTGCAGAGTGAGGTATTTTCCACTTACAAATCTCACACCACATTCAAGGCCATGATTGGCATTGCACCCCACGGCAGAGATGCTCACAAGTCATTTTTTGCAAGTCCAAGTCAAGTCTCAAGTCTTTGATCTCAAGTCCAAGTCAAGTCTCAAGTCTTTGTTCTCAAGTCCAAGTCAAGTCTCAAGTCTTTGTTCTCAAGTCCAAGTCAAGTCCCAAATATTTGAGTGACACTGTAGTCGCAAATCACTGTATAGTTGTAATGGTCTGTTATGACACTTCTGATGTATAATAGCTTAAACTGGTAAATGAAGAAATACAATTTTTAAAAGTGCGCACGCACACACAAATGTTTTCCAGATAAATTTTGTATCCGTATTTTTCTCCAAAAAGTATTTTTCTTACAAAACTGACATTTTTCTGGATACAATATTCGCTTCTTTCAGTAGAACATCTGCTATATTTTGTTTTAAAAGATAAAGGAGGGCTGTGAAATAAAAAAATCACATTTTTAACTATATATATGAAAGGTCTGCATATAAAGAAAATAGCAACCAAATTAGTGATTATAAAATAAAAATTAAAAACAGAATTCAAATTTTACAATAATAATGATTCTGACATAAAAAGCCCTACAGCAACAACTATTTGTCTCCTAATGAACTGGATCAAACACAATCTATTTGAACTTCAAGGTGTCTTTCAGTGTCCAATACAAGGAAAATGTTTATGCAACTAACGCATTACATTTTTAAAAGATCAGGATTGACAGGGTACTTGCACTTAGCCTGGCTCGGTGAGGGCGCATTATGAGGCCTCCATGACTGAACACCCTCTCTACTGGTGCACTGGTGGCAAGTCAATACCAATATTGCAATATTGCTAATAACCTTTCAGGCAGTGACTAACCTTTCCGGGTGGGTTTTCAGGTGGCGAATAAAATTAGATGTGGTGGAACCAGCGTACTGTGTTTTTATGCCTCACACTCTGCAGTTTGCTGCTCTTCTTATTTGCTACTTGTACTTGTTTTGTACCCAAAACTTATTATGAATGGTGGAACAGAAGCGAGCGTCCTCACCAGCGCCGTCATGATCGCGATGTTTTGCGGCGCGCGCAGTGCCAGGTTCGCGTGAGGTGTGCGGAGTCGCGCGCAACGGTCACTTGCGAAAAACTTGACGCGTCGCGACCGGCGCGAGGGTCCGCGCGCCGAAAATGTTACGTCAGCGGGAAGTAAAAAGCATTCAGACAGGCGGAGAAAAGGTTGTCAAATGAAACGCAAAAGAACATTACAAATAAAAGATTGTTCACGAGTCTCAAATCACGAGTCCAAGTCGAGTCGCAAGTCTTTTGAATGCAAGTCTAAAGCCTGGTTTATACTCGACGCGCAATGACGTAATCGCTGTGGCTCCGCCCGTGCGCGAGGGCCTCGTGCACCTCTCGAATTTTGTAACTTCGCGCGCGCGCCGCGCTTCAGCGCGATGGACAAAGTCATGTTTGCCGGGTTCATACACCTATACAAGGTGGAATTAAAGCACTTGTACGTCACTTTAAAGGTCCATTTCAATATTTCCCAGCACGTTAAACTTAATTAAGTTAAATATTTATACATATACTCAAAATGAATCGAAATAATTCGCTTTTTTTTAATCACATTAGTTTATGGTTGTTTATTTTCAAAACGCCCAATCTTAACGTCTTCACGTTCTCTCATGTTTCGCCCTGGAATGACAAGAGGCTCGCCTGATGTGTATATATACGGTCTCTGGTCAGGTAAAAATGTTCTTTCCCCGGTTTTGCAGGGGTTTTTTATTCTCCACTGCCACCTATCGCCACCTATCGTTTCGGAGAACGCCTACACCGCTCGCGCAGGGTCGCGCGAGGTGGGCGGAGTCGCGCGCTACGGTCGCTCGCGAAAGTATAAACCAGACCCTCCAGAAAGTTGCGATGTTGCGATTTGCAACTTCAAGCAAACACCGCGAATTCAGGGCGGTGTTGCAACTTCAGCCAATCACCGCAACTTTCCCGCAAATTTGACCAATCACTGATGTCGTCTTGATGTGACGTCGACAAACTCCCGCCTTACTTCCGTATATACGTTCAAGAGGAGCAGACTGAAAGCAGCATGAGCGACGAAAATAACGGCAAAAAGATCGTGAAAAGCAGTATCCCGGTACACTACATGAAAGCGGGGATAAACTGTCCAGATCCGACCCGCGAATTGATTATGATTGATCTATGGCCCCCTGGATGATATTTAATTACTATTAGAACCGGCCCGCAGGCCACAGCCGCCCGATGGTGTTTTGCACGCATAAACACTACATTCCCCACAATGCAACGGTAGCCCGCGAAGTCACTGCAGCGCACGCAAGCGGCGAGGGTTTATAAGTTTAAACTTTAAACTGAGATAAAGTTTAAAGTCAGAGATAAAGTTTATTCATCTCTGATCCATATCTATGAGTTACTAGTTTGCTCTGGCGCCAACCACTGGCGATCGATCTCGATATAATACTTAATTTGTGTCTATTTTACAGGCCGCCCGGTAACAACTTATGTTCGCTAACCCCGCCCCCCCCCCCCCCCCCCCGTCAACAATTAATGTTCTCCACCCCCTCCAGGTTCAAATCTCACTCCAAGCGATCTTGAAAAGTTGCCAACCCTGAATAAATAGGTAAATAGATAATTAAAATGGACTACTAAATAGAGGAAACCATACAACATTTACTCCCTATTGTAATGTACTCACAAAAAAGCAAAAACACACCGCAACTTCCATCGCAATTTTTTTGAAAAACACCCGCAACATCAAACATTTTAGCCCGCA
Organism: Brachyhypopomus gauderio; assembly: GCF_052324685.1. Classification (NCBI taxonomy): domain Eukaryota; kingdom Metazoa; phylum Chordata; class Actinopteri; order Gymnotiformes; family Hypopomidae; genus Brachyhypopomus; species Brachyhypopomus gauderio. Next base: position 21,868,358 of record NC_135211.1, on the reverse strand, counting down.
ACAATCACAAAAAAGGCCCGCGAAATCCTGGTGGGACTGATAAACCAGGCTTAACTGAAGTCACTGTATATGCGACTTAAGTGCGACTCGAGTCCGAGTCCCAAACTCGAGTCCCCATCTCTGCCCCACGGTCCCATCACCTTTGTGTCTGCATTATATGCAGGCTCTTTGAGCGACCGGGAAATCTTTAAGCTGTCTAATCTTTAACCAATTGGCTAGTTGCGTAAGAAGACGCTGCCGGTTTCCGGTCTACGGTTGGTAAGCGGAGACATTTCCGCTTCTCTACGCCGGTCAGCAAGCAGTATGGCTTTCTATAAGCGATGCCTTCAGGATTTGCCGAAAATAACTATAAACGATGTTCAGAGAATCATTCAGGCTTCGACAGCAGCACCCAGAAGTAAGCGAGAGAAGGGCTTCAAGATGTACGTCTCGAGTTACATCGACAATTACGAAGGTAAGTGTATTTATCTAGAGAACTAAGCTAGCTAACTCATTAGCTCAGTAGCTAGCTAGCTAGGTTAGCTAACCATATCTCCCGTATGTTAACTTCCACAGATGATTTGCTTTCTTGGAGATAACGTTGTTACGTAACTTTGCAATATAGCTGTTGAATAACTTGACTAATGTTGTCCAGTGTAAGTGTGTTGGTGATAACATTATATTGTTCCCAGTATCAAATAAAGATCCAGGAACAGGGAGAGTGAGCGTCCGAGCTACCTGCCATAGGTCTATGAGGAAGCATGAGAAACCTCACAACCTCAGAGTACGATGGAAGATAGTTCAGTTGTTCAGCAGTTCCAAGGCAGTTCTTTTCAAGCTATGTTATGGGGGTTTTATGTGGCTATATATATATATAAATACATTTTCTAAATCACTTATCTAAATTGAATCTAAATTATTCTAAATCATCTGCCATCACTCACTCAGCCTTCATAAAACCCCCAAAAAGTGTTTGGTGGCTGTTCTTTGCCGCATGTTTGTTTTTATGTATTGGATTGCTGTTCAGTTGTATAAACTGTATTTTAACTTAATTTTGAATAAATTCAAACACTAAAACAGTGTTCCAAATATACTATTTTATGCAACTTAGGTTAAAACCACTAGATACTATGATCACTCAAAACAATTTGAACAGCTTTCCTATTGTTCTGTTTATGTAAAAATCGATGAGATATTGTTGTCTACTATGATTGTAACACAACACCATTTTCCTTTTAAAAGATTGTCTTTGAGGACTCCTCCCTTGTGCAGCTGATTGAAGCCGAGTGTTCATGTGTAGCTGGAACAGCACTGTGTAACCATAATGTTGCACTGCTGTACCAGACTGCACACTACTCTCAGCTGAATCTTGCTGCTGTTCCCCCAGTCCTGAGCTATACAGAGACAGAGCAATGCTGGCACAAGCCGAGAATCATGGTAAGTATATCCCAGTAAGATCCCAGATAAAAAACACATTTTACAAAGGATTTACTATCTGTTTTACAGAATACATATTGGCCATTTTGTTATATTATAAATATTAGAAATACCTGTAGTCAGACAATATGTGGCAGAAGCACAATGTAGCTGAATTACCAAGTGTTACCAAGTACCTTTTATAAAGCCCATTTCAGTTTTTTAATAATGTTTTATTAAACCCCTTAAAGCCTGAATTTATGTAGCTGTATGTGAAAACATTTTTCATGTGTGTTTTTGCCTTTAAGTAGATGGTAAATATTGTTGAGATTATTAATTTCACTTTTGCACAAAAAATAAATAGAAATTTTGGTATGTTGCAATTTTGCAACAACAGGCAATATGGTCTATTTGCGGTAAATTTGGTATGTTGCAAATTTGCTACAGCAGGCATAATGGTCCATACTAAGAAAACAACAACAGAGTAATATAACATTGAAAAAACAATGTTTTATTTATTCACACACAAACACAAATTAATGTCACCACACAATAAACACAAATATTACAGATTAATTTGCAGAGGTGTCAATTCCAGGTTCAGAAAGTAAAAGTCCTCACCAGGATTTTGCTCAGGCTTCCTGGATTGTGTTGATTGCACTAATTTTACCTGGATTGCACTAATTAGAAAATCTAGCAAGCTTGAGCAAAATCCTGGTGAGGACTTTCTTTCTGAACCTGGAATTGACACCTCTGTGAATTTGAATTCTAGATTCATTTCAATTGTAAATGAAGTTTTGAAATGTACAGTATGCTGCTGAACCTAAAATAATGATTGGAAATGCACAGAAAAATTTCACAAACAATGCAACAATAACAATGTTGACTCAAAGTAACTTCATGGAACAGGGGCTGACAACCATACACCTACACACCACCACACACACACACACACACACACACACACAAAACAATGTAAACAAACTATGTAACAATGTCTTTGTCTTTCTTACTCATGGAATGCATGTAAGCAGTTTTTTGTCTTAGTCAGGCATAAGTGAACGTCACATTTTCCATAAAACTAGTAATTATAATCCAGCAAGTCTAAACCAGATCTGGACCGGTTATGGACCTGGTCTAAATCTGGTCTATACCGGGTATACCCGAAAAGCGTTTCTCTATATACCGCTAGTTAGCGGTTAGCCTTATGGCCTGCTGTAGCATATATGCGACAAAGCGAAATATTATAATAACTTCAAAAACACTTGTCACTAATATTTCACATCATTATGTTGATTGTATAAGACCACAATAAGCAATAATAATTTTTTTTCTTAGCACAACATCCCTTATAAACACCACAGGATCCGATTTTTCAGCCTCCTATCGATAGCTTAGCGTAGCAGAGTAATACTTGTGCGTAAACCGGAAATAAGTCCGCCAATTTGTGATCCCACTAGAAACAAGTGCTTGTCAAAGGTTCCTAGGTTCGTAACGAATATGCACTAACAGTCATTGGGGGAATGCAGGCGCTATCTTGGCTGATTGATTGAATCAAACGGTTAGTCGCGTTTTTGCAACAACAGGCGTTAATAGGGTTTGAAGCCAGGTCGGGTCAGTGACATGGTTGTGATGTCAACCAAGCCAAAGCAGAGAACTGTTGCTAATGGTGTAAGGTAAGTATTTACTGTTATTTTACACAGTCGAGTCACAATATTATAGACACTTCCGAAGTTCTACACCCATTGTTGCATCTCCACTGATATTCTAGGACAATGTAGTTCTATAATTACAGACTGTAGTCCTGCATCCGTTTCTCTGCATATTATCACCCTGCTCAATACTCAGGACCCCATAGGATAGACCACCACAGAAACGGATGCAGGATGATATTCTGTAATTATAGAACTACACAGTGTTCCTATATGATCAGTGGAGCTGAAAAAATAAACAATGAGTGTAGAAACAAAGAGGTGGCCATAGCATCGTCACTTGAATGTATATAAGTTGAAACAACATCACAGCTACTACTGGCAGGTCCAAGGTCAGCTCCTGATTACAGGCATGGAGTAGTGTGACTTTGTAGTGTTTGCAGACGAGGACATGGTGATTCAGAGGATCTACAGAGACTTTGTCAAAGAGCTTGTTTTCTTTAACCCTTCGGATACATCTCTCTACATGAACTCGCAAGCGGGCAATGGACTGGGTCTGCTGGACATCCTCTCTACACATTTGGCTCCCCTTTGAAAGAAAGGCAGGTCGGTAGACCTTGCAAGGAACAAGGTTGTCCACGAGAAAACCCTTGTCCACCATAATTGCAGTGTCGGCAGTGAGGAATTTGGTGATTCCAGACAGCTTAAAGATTTCCCGGTCGCTGCATATAATGCAGACACAAAGGTGATGGGACCGTGGGGTGCAATGCCAATCATGGCCTTGAATGTGGTGTGAGATTTGTAAGTGGAAAATACCTCACTCTGCAAAACAAGAGAGGAGGGGGTTTGGCAAAAAATTTCTGTGCAGTCAAGCACCACTTGCGTGTCAGGAAATGCTGAGAATTCGGGTGGTAAGTGAGCCTTCACTTCTTCTTTTTGAATCCACAAGCAAACAGAACCAAGTAGATGGTACAGAAAGTGTGTCCATGTTGCAATAATTCTGCTGACTGTGGTCCGGTGAATACCAAAGCGGTTGGCAAGATCCCTGAGAGGTAGGCCCACAGACAGATGCATCAGAAAGAGCAGTAGTTCGTCTATCGGTGCAAGTTTCTGTGAAAAGAAATAAGATAAATTTATCAGTAGGCATTATTTTAGGTACACTGTACATATTTAATCTATTTTACACTGTTCTTTTGTGTGTGTGTGTGTGTGTGTGTGTGTGTGTGTGTGTGTGTGTGTGTGTGTGTGTGTGTGTGAGAGTAAAATAACTGCAGTGTACTTCAGTTGTTCTACATGTAAAACATCTGAAGTGCACTCCAGTTACTTCACGTGTGTGTGAGAACTGCAGCACATTACATTTTGATCTTTTTTGTGATCTTGACTATATAACTGACCGTTGCTTTTTGTTGAGTTGGCTCACCAACGTTGGCAGAGGCAGCACAGGAACTGGTGATCCGGACCATCCTGGTTTTCACAGCAGGCTCCACCAGTTGCCAAAAGGCCTGGAGATGATTGTATGATGCAAATCTAAAAATAAAATGATAATCACTGTTGACTTATCGGTACTGTACACTACTGTGACTAATGCACAAGACATGACAACACATTCATACACATTCTTGTTAAGTTGAAAAGATATATAAATAGAACTGATACACAAAGTAGTTAATTTAATACTATTCAAAAAACATGGACCTACCTTGTGTAAAAATGAATGTCATCTGATCCTGCAAGACGATGAAGCCCAAAGCGGGACTGCAGCTGTAACGTTTCAAGCCGGTGTTCCAGTTCTTGTATTCTTTTCCTCAGTGCTTCGTTCTCGTTTGCTAAAGCATCTGCCGCTGCTGAGGTGGTTGGAGTAACACAGTAGTCGTGATCAGGCGCTATTTGCACGTCCATCTCAGAGTCGGAGTTCGGCGCTGCTAAAGCCGGGGAAGGGCATCTTGGCTTTGGCGCGGGTGTGCTAAAATTGTTCCACGCAAAAAGACAAGGCACCGCTCCTCTGTTGAGCTTTCTCTTTCCCCCGGCCGTCACAACAAAGTCACTCGTGTTGAAATGCCGGCTTGTTGAAATTTTCCCTTTTTCTCTCTCTCCCCCTCTCCTCTTTTCTTTTCCCCTCTTTTCTATCCTCTCATGGTCCACCTAACCCCAATAATTGTCATCACTTTATTATACTGAATTGTTATTACTTGATCTATTATTTGATATAAAAACAAAGTTGTTCTCCAAAGATGGGGGGGGGGGGGTGTGGAGGTGGGCCCAAAAAAATATATAATAAAAATAAAAACAGTTCTATTCAGTCTAATTCTATGCTTCTATTGCTTGCTTTTCGGAGTTAGTTCAACCTTAAATATCCACTGTCCCGGATAGAAGTGAACACGAAGCACACAGAGGAGAGGTGAATCACTGACTCATACTCGCGCTGGTGGTATTCCACTTAGTCCGTTTATTTGCTGGTTGACCAAAATAAACCTGGGCTCCATCATTGACTGTTCATACATGAACTGGTGAGTTGTCCAAAGCTCATTAAATGCGTTACTTACATAAATAAAATAAAGATAAAATAAAGAGCTAGTGGTCTGAGTCGGTCTACGGCAGAAAGCTAAAAAAAACAACAATATTCCAAACGCACGCTCAACTCACTCCCTTAATCCTTTCATGCATAGAGGTCACTACAGTGTACAGCTGTTTAAAAGTGTTTTTTCTCTATATATGCTTGCAATTTTGGACACCGCTGCATATAGTCCACTCTAGTGGAAGCTATTGCATCATCCCGTACAAAAAAATCCCATTGGCTAGTCAATGCAATGGGAGAATGTAGTCAGTGAAACCAAGATGGCCGAAAGACAGGGAGAAAGACCAAACACCTTGGCTATTTCTGTTTCTACCTTCTATAAAACGATACCATTGCAGGTGAAAAAAATATAATTACATCAAGTAACATCTAAGGTGACATATTATCTAAAGATAAGATTTTTGAAATTCTGATTTTACAATTGGAGGAAATGCAGATTAATCATCTGTCCACTCAATTGTACATCATGCATCACATATTTCAACTTTAATTTCAATTACTACCAGTGTTGTTCATGAAAATAATTCATATCATTTAATGTTTTGGCTTCTTTATGTTTTTATAATGTAATTGGGGTTTTTTTTTTCTTTAAATCCTTATATTTTGTAGAGCTCAAAAAACAGGCATACAGTGTAATAGAGGAGTTTCCAGACTCAAGTGAGGAAGACTGTGCTTCTAGTAGCAGTGATGAGGAATGGCTGCCAGTACAGACAGGTGCAAGCAGAGAAGTAGGGTCAAGCAGTGATAGTGAAGGTGAGGAGTCTGGAAATGTTGCAGAGGGAGTTGAGGCTGAGGAAGGAGATGAGGCTGTTGAACCTGAGGGACCACCTTCCAGGGCTCAGGGGAAAAAAGCAAAAGAAAAGAGTGTCAAAAATGTTTGGAAAGCTAAGGATAACCAGTTTGAGGGAAACTTGCCTCCTTTCTTAGGAGAGAGCAAGATGAATGTTGAGGGAGCAGATCCAATAGATTTCTTCATGCATCTTTTCACCCAGAATATGATCAATGACATTGTACACAATACAAACCTGTACGCTGTCCAGAAAGGAAAAGACAAGCTGGCATTGACCTCAGAGGAGTTCAAAACTTTTCTTGGAATTAATATGATAATGTCATATGTCAGATATCCTAGATCCAGAATGTACTGGTCATCAGAGACAGGACTTCGTCTTTAACTGATAGCTGATGCAATGCCAGTGAACAGATTCGAGCAAATTCTTAGTTACATGCACTTTGTTGATAACTACTCACTGGACCCCAAAAATGCTGACAGGTTTGTCAAAATCAGACCAGTCTTGGATGCACTCAAGAAAACCTTCCACTCAGTACTTGACCCAGAAGAATTTCAGTCAGTCGATGAGATGATGATTCCCTACAAGGGATGCCTGTCTATCAAACAATATGTCCCCAAGAAACCCAAACCCTGGGGAATTAAAGTTTTAAAGTGTGGGTACGAGCAGGATCCTCTGGGTACATGTACAACTTTGAACCCTACCAAGGTCCAGCTGGGGGACGAGGTGAGATCAGTCAGCTGGGAATGGCTGGAGATGTAGTCATGCCCCTTTGTCAAGACATTCAGGACAAGAACCACAAGGTGTTTTTTGACAATTTCTTTTGCACAATTCCCCTCCTTCAGGCACTGGAACAACAAGGAATCTATGGCACTGGTACATGTAGAAGCAACAGACTCCATGGAGCACAAGAAAAGCTGAAAAGTGAAAAGCAAATGAAGCAAGAAGGAAGAGGATCTGTCTCTGTCATGACCAATGCTCAAAACATCACTGTCACATGCTGGTTGGATAGTTCAGTTATTCACATGGCCTCTTCCTGTGCCGGCCTGTACCCAACAGATGTGGCACAGAGATGGAGCAAAAAAGAGAAGCAAATGCTCAACATCCAAAGGCCATTTTCTGTGAAATTGTACAATCAGCATATGGGTGGAGTAGATCTCATGGATCAATGTGTTGCCATGTATCCCCACCAACGCAGAAACAAACGGTGGTACATAAGAGTGTTCTTTCACTTCCTTGATGTCACAACTGTGAATGCCTGGCTCCTTTATAGAATGTCTGGAAATAAAGCAAAGGATCTGCTGCACTTCAAGGCGTCAATAGCTCGTGCTCTTATCAATGCAGGATCCGTGAAGATACACACCAGAGGCAGACCCAGTGCCACTCCACCAATGGCAAAACGGAGAGCAGTGTGTAAGGCCCCCCCTGAGATCCAGTATGCCCCTGGAAACCACTGGCCCCAGCTCAAGGAAGCAAAAAATGCTAGCAGATGCCAAGATGGTGCATGCACACGAAGAACCAAGTACATCTGCATGCAGTGTCTTGTAGCTTTGTGCCCCGGATGCTTTGGTAACTATCATAGAAAATAGTCTCGGAAATGAGCAATGAGAATGATTTGACAGGAAATATGATACATGATATAAGATATAAGAATATGCTCAGTTCAGAAACTTGACGAGAATACAGTATGATAAATACCAGTTACAGTCAAGATTCATTTACATTGACAATATCAACACCCAGAATTTTCATTCTAGTTACCTTATACTTAGCCTGATTGTGTGATTTATTTGTAACTTGTGTATTAGTCTGTATAATTTGTTTTTGTATAATTTGTGTGTTAACGGGCCGCCCAATGGAGGATGGGTTCCCTTTTGAGTCTTGGTCCTCCCAAGGTTTCTTCCTATTCCCCACCATCTAGGAAGTTTTTCCTTGCCACTGTTGCCTTTGGCTTGCTCATTAGTGTCACGTCCAGCCCCTCCCTCCTCCCTGGTCCCACCTAGCTCCCCGCTCCCATTCGTTCGTTCCTCCCTCTGTCTGTCACGCCCTCGTCGTCAGTCTCGTACACCTGAGTCTTGTTCCACCGTCGTGTTCCTGTGTAAAAAAACCCCCTAGTGTTTTACCCCGGTGTCGGTCATTCCCTGTACGTGAGTCCCTCTGTTTTACCTTATAATCTGTTCTTGTCATTGCCCGTGTACTCCCTCTCTGTTTCGTTCTTAGTCTTCGCTTGTTGGTCATGTTTCTCCCGTGTTCAGTGCTTGTCATGGCCTGGTGGTTAGGGAACTGGTCTTGTGACCGGAGGGTCGTAGGTTCGATTCCCAGACCTGAGGCCATGACTGAGGTGCCCTTGAGCAAGGCACCTAACCCCAACTGCTCCCCGGGCGCCGGGCTAGGGCTGCCCACCGCTCTGGGCACGTGTGCACCACAGCTCCCTAGTAATCACTAGTGTGTGTGTTTGTGTGTGTTCTAATTGCACAGATGGGTAAATGCGGAGGACAAATTTCGATTGGGGTGTAAATTCACAATTGACAAATATGGCACATTTCATTTCATTTGTGCTTTCTTTGTGCACGTTCCTCATCCTTGGTAGTCTTTTGTAGTTTTTATCTCATTGTCTGTTTAGTTATAAGTTATGCGGTTGTGTTCTCCCTGTTTCATTGCTTCCCTTGTTATGTTCCTCCCCTCCGTATGTTTACATAGTTCTCGGTTTGTTATGGTCTCTACGTTAACGTTTCCCTGTTGTTTAACTTACCTGTATAATTGGTGTCCTCTCCCTTTTGTTTAGTATGGTTCCCTCTGCCTTCCTTGTTGTAGTCGTGTTTGTTACTCTCTCTTATTAAATACCCTGAAATCTGCATTTGCGTCATGCCTGCCCGTCACAAATGTAACAATTAGGGATTTGGACCCATAGTATTGTTAATCTTGTAAATCCTGTAAAGCGCTTTGTGACAACATATGTTGTGAAAAGCACTATACAAATATATTTGATTTGATTTGATTCTATGAGGTTCGACAGTTCAGACTTTTACTTGGGTCACACTATCCTCCTCAGTTCAGAGGAACCACCATTCCAACAGAATACCATATTAAAACTATATAAATTACAAATATACCTATGACTACCAAGTTATTACATTGATGTTTTTTACAATAAAAAATGCATGAAGCACACAGATAAATTTCTTTATCGAATAAACATAGATTTTATTTTTTTCAAAACCTTGTTTTACATCCCTAAGGATGTATAAAAACACTTAGTAAAAAAAATCCTGACTATTATAATCCATATATAATCCTGAATGTAATTATAATTTATAGTTCATGCATGAAGGGGTTAATGTATTTCTTTATTGTAGTCATTTGTGCTTGATAGAGACATTGGACGTACTATAAATTCTGTAAGTATTGCAGCAGTATATGGACAGTTGCACTTTATAAACTTCAGAATGTATTTACTTTTACCAGTACTTATTGTACTTTCTGTATGTTTTTTCTAAATAAAGATTTGTACATGTGTTCTCTGTTTGTTTCAGCACCACACACCATTAAGGCTTATCACATGCTTAAACTGTAATGTGGTTTGAATTTAGAATTTTGTGTTGAGGTAACATAATTATATTGGATGGAAACATTATGTAGAATTAATGAAAATGCTTTGAGTTGGATAAGCACAAGTAAATCTAATTCAACTCAAATCTAATTCAAATATCTGTTTGTTCAGAGAACCTTATTTATATATGAATGAATGAATGAATTGTTCAACTTGTATAGCGCCTTTCTAGAACCCAAGGACCCATATATGTTACTTTAAAGTACTTGAATTGGGTTAGGCAAACATTACTACTTTGATTTGGATTGGCAAAATTCAGTTGTTTCTCTGACTTTTTTTTTTTTTTTGCATTGAAAATATATTTTCAAATTGAAAAAACACAATTCCTTTGTGTGGAACCACTGTCCATGATTAAATTAAGTTCGTTCAAAGAATTTTTTTTCGAGTGTGAGCGTTTTCCTGAGGGCAGTTGCTGGAATAGATGGTGTCCAGGGTGGTAAGTGTCTTTCAGGCAGTAGCTAACCGTGACCATTAAACCTGGGCCCGCTAACGACAAGGAACATACACAATGGAAACACAAGTGATCAATGGAGGGAAACAAAACAACAACGAGGACTAGAGGTAAAACAAAGAACAAGAACCGGCATAAAGTGTATTAAGGAGAGAACGAGCAAAAGGGGACTTACTCACTAACAAACAATACAAGTTTAAACCAGAAAAGACTGTGTGGAGCAGGGAGGCAGGGCAACGAGGAGAACAATGTAAATAACTAAAACTAGAAGGGAGACAGATAACAGGAACAATAAACATGGAAACAGGGATTTCAAAATCACGAGCAAGAAAACAGAAGTACTCACACTACAAGACACACAATGACCGACACGGGAATGAAACAGCACAGCACAGGGATTATATACACTGAAAACAAGACGATGAAACGAGACTCAGGTGTGTGCACCAGAGGTGGGGACTCGAGTCACATGACTTGGACTCGAGTCAGACTCGAGTCATTAATATTAAGACTTTTGACTTGACTTGAAAAAATATTCAGAGACTTAGACTTGACTTGGACTTTTACACCAATAACTTGGGACTTGAATTGGACTTGAACCTGTTTACTTGCAAAGACTTGATTTTTTTTTTTACCCCAAATCTAAATTTTAAAACGCATATTAATATTTATAAAGTGCGCCCCATTAATTTCATTTCCGTCCTTCTGACGCAGACCGGCGTTACACCAGATTCTGTGACCGTCGAGTTTTGTGACCACAGGGGGCGCTATTTCACAGTTTCTGTTCAGAGGCACAAACGCTTTACGAATGCTACGTAAACTATGCTGATGCACTTTTCTTTACTCGTTTTGTTGGTGTCCACGAACCAAAATATGACAGATGTTTATATTTACATTTTATCGTCTCTTAATTACATAAATGTACTTAAACAAGATTTACCATCCCCTCACCATTGAGGCCAACAAAGAAATCATGAATGGGATATACAGGTGAGCCTTTTTAACTGGGGTCACCAATTCTGACGGCAGCCATCAGAATATGTGACCCCACTGAATCTCCAGGTAACAATAGTTCACCGTGACCCCACAATAACAGAAAACAATGAAAAAATAACCCTAACCTTTTATTAGTCTATATTTAAACATTTTATCCAAATGTTTAGAATAACCATTCGTAATGACAGCATCTTGCTTACGATGAAGCTTGCTATTTTCGTGTAAAATTATGTAACGAAACATTCTTGTTTAAGTACATTTATGTAATTAAGAGAAGATAAAATGTAAATGATCTGTCATCTTTTGGCTGGCGGACACCAACAAAACGAGTAAAGAAACGCATCAGCGTAGCATTCATAAAGCGTTGGTGCCTGTAAAAAAAAAAAAGACTCGAAAGGACTTGAAATTCCAAGCTTCAGACTTGGGACTTGACTTGACGGTTGCCTGTCTTGACTCGAGACTTGACTTGAGTTGACTGTCTTTGCTTGAGACTTGACTCGGGACTTGAGGATAAAGACTTGGACTTACTTGAGACTTGCAAAACACTGACTTGGTCCCACCTCTGGTGTGCACTAACGACAAGGGTGTGACATATTTACTTATTTTTTAATGAAACATTATGTAACGTTTAGGACGATAGGAGTGATGCAAATGCAAGATAGCGGGCTGATTTAAATAACTGAACTACTTTAATAAAGAAATAAGAAACACACAGGACAAAAGGAGCAGCAACATAAACACAACAAAGCGCGACACCTTGAGAACAAGTAACACGACTAGAGATTATAAATCTACACAAAACACGACCAGGTAAACGTTACCAGAACGAGTAGCAAAACGGTAGCACGCAGAGGGTCTACTACAAATCATGAGAGAGCAATACGAATACATGAGAAACTGGACACGAAGGTAAATACACAAAAGAGATGGCTACTGTTGCGCTTAACCTTTTCTTACCTTAGCGCAGCGTGTTCGTTGATTGCAAAAGAAAACATTACCAGTCTTGTCTTTATCTTTTTATTAAAAAATACACATAGGCCTATTAATTAATTTAATACAGAGATCTCTGGAGAGCTCACATTACCTAATCATGTCACCCCTTGTGCAGCTCTGAAGCTGTCTGCTCTCTTCACCATTATATATGCTTTCCTTCCTAAACATAGGAACTGCACATTCCATAGTTCAACCTACAGCTGTCTCTATTCTGGAAGCGAGGTCTTACTACCTGGCTTCACCACATAAGGTCACAGTGGGCCTCCTCTTACACATCCCATTTTTAGCCTACTGCAAACGCATGGAGTATTGGAAGTGGCACACAAGCGCTTACACCGACATTCTTACTAACAAACAACTTGATCAATAATATAATGTAAGCAAAACATATAGTGATTAATATTAGAGATTTGATTAATACTTTATGACTTCTCAAAATATATATGAATTATGATAAGCTGTTGATTCAATACTGTAATGTAAACAAACTATGAAGGGATTAAGATGAAAATCACAACACTACTATAAGCAATCAAGGTAACAGAACATAAGGGCTCTACAACATATCTGTACGTATGGGGAATATTAAAGGGGACAGGTTACGATGAACATCGAGGAAACAAAACTTAAGGGCGTACTCACACTAGGCACAGTTTGCTCGTTTTGTGCTGGGGCCCGGTTATCCCCCCTCCCCACTCCCCCTCTGGCCTGCACTCAAACTGCCTTCATCAAGCCGGCCCGAGCATGCTTACGTCATCACAACGCCACTTTATTTGGAAAAAAGCGCACTCGCGCAACACTATGGAGTTCCCAATTCTCTTTTTATTGTATTTTTGGAGCCGTTTTGGGAGTGCAGAAACACGATGCAAGCACAGATTTATCGATCATTTGTCATTTGCTGCCATGACTGTATAACGTGAGCGTTGCATCACTGACGTCATGTTTGAGTAACGGCAAAATGAACCAATCAGACGAGGCACCAAGCGGGCCTGGGCACGGATAGCGCTCACACTAGAAGCGAACTGTGCCCGCGTCCACGTGAATCATGCCCTGGCCGACCTCTTCAAGTGGGCCCGGGCACGGTTCGGAGCGATCACACTAGTCAAATGAACCATGCTTCGGCAGGGAACCGTGCCCGGGCCCAGATCACAGACCCTAGTGTGAGTACGCCCTAAGAGTAACATGACGTTACCTGAACGCAAAGGGTAATGCAAGGAGAGCAGGCTAAGTCGAACAGCAGGGGAACGTAAGGGCATAACATCACGAAAAACATACACAAACAATAGTCAGGAAAAAGGAGAAATGAGGCCACTTAACGGAAGATAGCAGGAATGTCACAGGAGGAAAAGGCACAGAGAACAGGTCCGTAGGAAAAGACATACAGACTAACAACAACCAAGAAATGACCGACAGGGAGCACATGATACGGCGAGGAATAAATACACGCAGGGTTGCCAGGTCCTACAAAAATATCCCGCACAAAATCTGTGTAAGACCTGCCCTTCAGAAGCCTAAAGTATCCCAAAGCCCAGGATTTTCAAACAAGCCCAATTTCGCGTGAAAACCGTGAACCTGGCAACTCTGAATACACGGAACCACTGGGAAATAACAAGACACAGGTGAGTAGGAACATTGGAGGCGTGGTAGACAAGAGGAAACCTAGGAAATGGAAAAACAAGGCGGCGCTAGGGTAGACAGACACGGGGCTGGGAAGAAGGCCGGAGGTGGACGTGACACATTAGAGAACATTACCAAAAAAAAAAGTCACCATCAGTACACAGTGCGCATATCGAACTTTGTCAGACAGGCACTGTGCAAAATGTCAAAAATATTTGTAATAAAATATGCCAGCCTGAAAATATCAAAACAATTTGCCACACAACAGCAAAAAAAATTATAAGTAAAGGTTCAAGTAACGGGGTTTAAAAAGCAAACAACAACAAAAAATGTTTATAGGTCTACTTACCGAGACGACGCGACACAACCAGAACGACAAACGGCTGAACTGTGTTTTTTTTTTTCGCGTGTTCAGCTCCGCTCATTTGGATTGTGCAACTACAGGATGTGATTTATTATTTATTTATTTATTTTATTTAGCTGACGCTTTTATCCAAAGCGACTTACAATACTACAAAATAGTAGTTACAATAAAATTCAGACTTGGCATAAAATGGATGATGGTGCAGTTATTAATGTGTAGTAAGGAAGATGCATATTGTTAATGCGCTCACATCATTAAAAAATATTTATTAACAGAAATTAGGATGATTTTATTTGACAAAAGACTATATATAATGAAAACAAAGACATTTCATGTAACAGCTAATTCTTAGCAGCATCCTTGGGCACCCCATGCAGTTAGAATGGTACATTCGACTATGACGTTCATAGTCGACTAGGGGTCCTTCGAATAGTTGAATCAGCGACTATTGCAGGTCACCCCTAGTATTTATGTATTTTATCTGTATGTATTTATCTGTATGCAGTAGCTTCTGACTTCTGTCAGTGATTCTACGCTCTCTGCTTTAATTTACTTTCCTCCAAAGACACTGATTCTCTAACCCAGCTAAGTGTCAACTTATTCTGTCATTCTCTTTCCCTACTAGTATTCATAAAGCTTGTTCTATTCCATAATGTGTCTGCCAGTTCCTGTATATGTATCCCATTTAGATACATATCTTAGATACCATCATACCATCGCAACACCAAGAACCTAATTTACCCACAACGGTCATCACAAATACAGTGACTGGAGGACTCTGGAATTGCCAATCTGCTGTCCAGAAGGCTGATTTCATCTCAGCTGTTGCATCCCTCCACTCACTACACTTCCTGGCTCTGACCAAAACCTGGATCACTCCAGAGAACTCTGCAACTCCGGCTGCTCTGTCCTCTGCCTTCTCATTCACTCATTCCCCACGGTGCCTTGAAAGAGGAGGTGACACATGTCTACTGTTATCTCCAGAGTGGTGTTTCGCCCAACTCTGCTTCTCAGCTCTTTCAATTCCTTCCACTCTTTTCGAGAATATGTCAAGAGATCTCCTTCTATTCATCTCAGCAATCATCAACAACTCCTTAGTTTTGGGTCATGTACCTACCATGTTCAAGATGGCAAGGATGGTACCAATCTTGAAAAAAGCAACACTTGACACCTCTGACATGAACAACTACAGACCAGTATCTTTCTTTTCTATCAAAAACTCTGGAATGAGCAGTCTATGACCAATTATCTCTCTTCCTCACCCAGAACCAACTCCATGATCCTAATCAGTCTGACTTCAAATGAGCACACTCGACCGAAACGGCCCTCAAAGCAGTGACAGAGAAGCTCTATGCTACCAAGGCTAACAAGCTATCATCAGTTTTAATTCTTCTAGATCTTTCTGCAGCCTTTGACACGGTCAACCACAACATCCTCCACTCTGTTCTTTCTAGTCTCAGCTCGGGACTCTTTCTAGTTACTGGCTCTGCTTGGAAATGGTTCCAGTCATATCTAGAAGACCCTTCCTATCAGGTAACATGGAGAGAATCCACATCCAATCCATGTAAACTCTCCACTGGAGTCCCTCAAGGCTCAGTCCTAGGCCCTCTTCTCTTTATATACTCGTTCCTTTGGTGACATTATTTTGTCTCATGGTTTCTCTCATCATTGCTATGCTGATAACACCCAGCTAATTCTTTCCTTACCTCATTCTGACACCCAGGTTTCTAGGCATATCTCTGCATGCTTGGCAGATATTGCTTCATGGATGACTGCTCACCACTTGAAGCTCAACCCTAGCAAAATTGAGCTTCTGTAGAGTCCAGGAACCCCAAACCCACACAACGACCTCACACTTTCCTTTGAGAACACCTTGTTAACACCATCAGAAACTGCTCGAAGCCTGGGTGTAACATTGGATAACCAGTTGTCCTTCTCAACACGTTTCAAAACTGACCCGATCCTGCAGATTTCTCCTCTGCAACATGCGGAGAATACGACCCTTCCTTTCACAGGAAGCTACTCAAGTGCTTGTGCAGTCTCCAGTCATCTCAAAGCTGAACTACTGCAATTCCCTACTTGCAGGTCTTCCTCTATGAGTCATCAGACCTCTACAACTAATTCAGAATGCTACAACACGACTGGTCTTCAATCTCCCCAAGTTCTCACATGTGACTCCTCTGCTACGCTCTTTTCACTGGCTTCCAGTAGCAGCACGCATCAGATATAAAACCTTGATGCTTGCTTACAAAGCCAAAAATGCCCTAGCCCCTCCCTATGTGATGTCCATGGTCAAAAGCCGATCCGTACAGCGAGCATTCCGAATCTAAAGCTTGGCTCGACTTGAAAGTCCACGCTTAAAGTGTCGTGGAAGACAAAGCCCCAGACTATTCTCTGTCCTGGCTCCAAGATGGTGGAACGATCTTCCATTAGCTGCTTGGACTGCAGAGTCTATTGCTGTCTTCAAGCGTAGACTGAAGACTCACCTGTTTGTTGAGTTCTTAAAAGAGCACTTACTCAGCAGATAACACTTGCCGTTGTTCTTAAATTGGATGTCTGTCTATGGTTACGTGTGCTTGTTGGTAAACATTTAACTTGCAAAACACTAGGTAATGACATTGATTCCTGTAGTTTAGTAGTAGTCTGACTCAAGGGTATCTTGAATTCTGGCCTATCTGTACTATTACCTAGGATGAATTCTGTGATCAGATGCAAAGCACTTTGTAAGTCGCTCTGGATAAGAGTGTCTGCTAAATGCCATAAATGTAAATTTAAAGTTTTTCCAAGTTTGTTTTGTACCAAGCCTTGTTCTGTGTCAGGAATGCCACCTGATCCTCCTTTATCAGCCTCACCTGCCCCTCATTACCACGCCCCCTTCAGCCTTACTTAAGCACTTCACCAGCACGTCTCCATCGCGAAGTATTGCCGACTCATGCCGCGTACCAAGCCTTTCTATATCCTGTCTGCTCTCCTGTGTTCTGACCCTCGCTTACGTCCCCGACCTTGTCTCCTGCCTAATCCCTCTGTACCTTCTGACTTCTGCTCCCCCGGTATGACCCTGGACTGTCCTGACCACGCCAAGAAAACGCTGTTACTACTGATCCTAGTACTCGTGATTCACCTGCCATTGTTTGTACCAGCGTCTCATTTCAATAAAAGCGGTGTTCTTCCACATTTGGATCCCTCTCTGCCTGTTCAATATGTTACAGAAATACTTCGCCTTCAAATGGATCCAGCAGAAGTAACCATCGCGACTCTCACTGAAACGGTCCGCCAACTCACGGATATCATACGGAGTCAGGGAATTAACATCGCTGCCCTTCAGGAAGCTGTCCGCCTCGTCACGACCTCCGCTTCTACCTCCGTGAGTGTTCCTGCAGCAGAACCGGAACGCTACGATGGATCTCCTGATCGCTGTCGGAATTTCCTCATGCAATGCTCCATATACTTCACGTATCATCCAGCCCGGTTCCAGGCCGAGTTACAGAGAGTCCACTTTATCCTGTCATTCCTCACGGGAGTAGCAGGTGCCTGGGGTACAGCGTTGTGGGAAAGTCAGGACCCTGCCCTCCAGTCGGAGAGTCAGTTCACCGCAGTGTTCCGGGCTGTTTTCGATCATCCCGCAGACGGACGTGATGTGGGAGACCGGCTCTACGAAATCAAACAAGAACAACGCAGTGCTGCCGATTATGCTAGGGAGTTTCGTACGCTAGCTGCAGGAAGCGGTTGGAGTGAATCGGCCTTGAAAACGGTTTTCCGCCGTGGTCTGCGAAACGACATCCAGGTTGAACTCGCCTGTCGTAGTGAAGCCCTCACTTTATCAGTTTCTCCAAGCGTCGATTAACGTGGACAAGTTGTTGTCAACTCACCGCTCCAGTAATACCGACGCTCCTGTCACTACGTCTGGTGCACCACCTTCCAACGTATGTGCTCCGAGTTGTCAGACGAGTTCGTGCAGCTGGGCAGGTCCCCATTGACATGCCGATTGTTACTGAGATATAGTCAAGTTAGCTTACCCGTACAAATATCTTGGGGCGGCATAAATACTCACCTGTCTGCGTTAGTTGATTCGGGTGTAGCGGGCGATTTCATAGACCAAGACCTCGCCTACCACCTACACCTTCCCACCGTACCTATAGATCCTCCCGTGAGAGTGAATTCACTGAATGGACAACCTATAGGAGAGGGTGTGATTACGCTGTGTACCTGCCCCGTAGAGTTGCGGGTAGGTCTGTTCCACAGTGAAATGAGAGAGTTCTTCCTTATATCCACGCCCCGAGACCCCGTCATACTTGGGTTTCTGTGGCTGTCAATGCACGACCCTGAAATCTCCTGGAAGAAGCGAGAACTCGTACGATGGAAGGGAAGTTGTCTTAGTAAGTGCATGCACCTACCACTCAGGTCCTCCTCGGTGGAAAGCCCCGACACTCCTCTCTCTGACGTCATCCCCGAGCAGTATCGCGCATTCGCTGACGTCTTCGACAAGGACAGTGCCTGTCGTCTGCCTCCTCATCGTCCCTGTGATTGCGCAATCGATCTCCTGCCTGGGGCTCTGCATAAGGGGTTTATTCGACCATCCACCTCCCCGGTTGCTGCTGGTTTCTTTTTCATCGAGAAGAAGGATGGGGGATTACGACCTTGTATTGACTATCGTGCCCTAAACGCCGTAACGACGAAAAATGCTTACCCTCTCCCCTTTATCACAGCCTCCCAAGAGCGTCTGATGGGGGCGAATATGTTCACCAAGCTGGACTTACGCAGCCTTTGTTACTGCCAGAGGGCACTATGAGTATCTTGTCATGCCATATGGACTAACCAACAGCCCCGCTGTGTTCCAAGCGTTTATGGATGACATTTTCCGTGACCTGATAGATGACTTCGTTTTCGTTTATATAGACGATATCCTGATTTATTTCCCGTCTGCTTCAGAGCATATCCGACACGTCTCTGCAGTCTTACAACGCCTTCGTGAGCATAATCTTTACGTGAAGGCGGAGAAATGTGAATTTCATCGCTCCTCGGTGACGTTTCTGGGATGTACGCTGTCCCCTGGCCAGATCTCCATGGATGCGCAGAAAGTAGAAGCTGTCTTAAACTGGCTGACCACTCATTCCACGAAAGAGCTGCAGCGATTCCTGGGGTTCGCTAACTTCTGTCGCCGTTTCATCCGAGGGTTCGGTGAGTTGGCTCCCCCTCTCACTAATCTCTTGAAAGGAGGGAGGAATCGGAAATTCACCTGGGCTGCTGAAGAGGAACAAGCATTCTCACTCCTCAAGAAGGCATTCACGTCAGCCCCCATTCTGCACCTTCCTGACCCCCAACTCCAGTTCATCGTGGAAGTCGACGCCTCCGAGGTCGGAGTGGGCGCTGTTCTCTCTCAGAGGCAGGGAAGCCCGCCGAAACTATACCCCTGCGCCTACTTCTCCAAAAAGCTGACCCCCGCGGAAATGAACTACGACGTGGGAGACCGGGAACTCCTGGCGATTAAACTCGCGCTCGAACAGTGGCGTCATTGGTTGGAGGGAGCGGAACACCCCTTCATTGTTTATACTGATCACAAGAACCTTGAATACCTGAAATCAGCCAGACGTCTAAACCCGCGACAAGCAAGGTGGGCACTGTTTTTCTCCCGGTTTCGTTTCACTGTCTCTTACAGACCCGGGTCAAAGAACATCAAAGCCGATGCCCTGTCACGGATCCACGAAAAGGACGAAGCAACTCATGAACCTGGACGTATTCTGCCGGAGTCCTGTTTCCTCGCAGCTATTCGCTGGGAAGTACAAGAGGACTTAGACGAGGCTTTGCGCACCGAACCCAGCCCGGTGGAATGTCCGGAGGGGAAACAATACGTGCCCGTATCCCTTCGGGGGCGCATCCTACAGCTCGCACACGATACGGCGGGCACTGGCCACCCAGGTATTACACGCACACAACACTTGATCTCTCAGCGTTACTGGTGGCCATCCTGGGAGGATGACATTCGTGATTATGTGCTGGCGTGTTCCGTTTGTGCTCAGACCCGTACTCCCCGTGCACTTCCAGCAGGAGAACTCCTTCCCTTACCCGTTCCTCACCGGCCATGGACGCACCTCGCGATTAACTTTGTGACAGATTTGCCCACATCGGGAGTTAATACTGTAGTTACGGTAATCGTAGATCGATTCTCTAAAATGTGCCGTCTCATTCCTTGCCCCAAATTACCCACTGCCATGGATACGGCTCTGACCCTCTTCCATTACGTATTCCGTATATATGGCTTACCCGAAGAGATCGTCTCAGATAGAGGGACACAGTTTACATCTTGAGTCTGGAAGCAGTTCTGCAAACTCCTTGGCATTACTGTCAGTCTGACTTCAGGCCACCACCCCCAGTCTAACGGAGAGGTTGAGCGTTACAATCAGGAGTTAGGGAGGTTTCTCCGACAATATTGCGTTTCTCAACACGACTGGCATAAATACCTCCCATGGGCAGAGTACGCCCGGAATTCCATTATACACACCGCAACCAAACTCACGCCCTTTCAATGTGTATACGGTTACCAATCTGCGTTTTTCCCGTGGGACAAGACACCAGCTGATGTCCCCGCCCTGGACGAATGGTTTAAACACAGTGCCCGTACCTGGAAGCTGGCGCATGTACACTTGCGGCGCGCTCTACACACACGCCGGCTCAATGCAAACCGTCGTCGTCTCCCCGCGTTGATTTATCACCCGGGACAGAGAGTATGGCTGTCGACACAGAACCTTAACTTGAAGCAACGATGTAAAAAACTCAGTCCACGGTACATCGGTCCATTTAAAGTGCTCAGCAGAGTTAACGCAGTTACCTACAAGCTTCTTTTGCCGTCACATTACCGTATTAACCCTGTCTTCCACGTCTCTCTCCTGAAACCGGTTCACTACAGCCCATTCACCGTGCCCCCTGTGTATGATAAACCTCCGGACCCTCTGGAGATCGACGGTCGTCCAGCGTACATCGTCCGAGAGCTTTTGGAGTCCCGACGCCGGCGAGGTGGTCTACAATATCTGGTGGATTGGGAGGGATATGGCCCCGAGGAACGGGCCTGGATTCCAGTGAGGGATGTCCTCTGCCCCACGATGATCGCGGATTTCCACGCTACACATCCTAACTTTCCTGCCCCCCGGCGCCGCGGTCGCCCCCCAACACGTCGTGGAGCGTCAGGTGCTGCTCCTTTGAGGGGGGGTGCTGTCAGGAATGCCACCTGATCCTCCTTTATCAGCCTCACCTGCCCCTCATTACCACGCCCCCTTCAGCCTTACTTAAGCACTTCACCAGCACGTCTCCATCGCGAAGTATTGCCGACTCATGCCGCGTACCAAGCCTTTCTATATCCTGTCTGCTCTCCTGTGTTCTGACCCTCGCTTACGTCCCCGACCTTGTCTCCTGCCTAATCCCTCTGTACCTTCTGACTTCTGCTCCCCCGGTATGACCCTGGACCGTCCTGACCACGCCAAGAAAACGCTGTTACTACTGATCCTAGTACTCGTGATTCACCTGCCATTGTTTGTACCAGCGTCTCATTTCAATAAAAGCGGTGTTCTTCCACATTTGGATCCCTCTCTGCCTGTTCAATACGTTACATTCTGGGTGTGTTCTTCTCTTTCATTGCAGATTTTTCCATGTATGGCGAGCTCTCACCAAAGAGCTTCAGACCAATTACAAAACAGCACAGTCCCTCATTATCAACACCAAAGACATCCATTACTACAACTGCCAGAATCATGAGCTAGTTGAATGGCCCACAGCCAGTGATGTCAGTAACGCGTTACTTAGTAACACGTTACTCTAATCTTACCACTTTTTTCGGTAACGCGCTACTATTTCCAGTCCAGTAATCAGATTAAAGTTACTTATCCAAATAACTGTGCGTTACTATTTATATTTTCCCTAGTAAAATATATATTTTTGCTTTCTTCTTGGCTCTGTTCTACTTTTGCGTCTGACCGTAGCACTCGACTCCGCACGCTGCGCGCGACCCTGTGAGAGCGCGAGCACGTTTTACAAGTCATTCTGTGCAGTGTCCTCCCGTAACGATATGTGGTAGAAACACCCCTCAAAAACAGGGGAAGGAACATTTACCTGATCAATTTTAATGTTGCTTTGTGTTCCATGTTTGAAAAGTGCTGGAATTTTGACTAACCTCGCCTACTTTAAAATGCTTGAAATTGTAATGGTATTTCGTTTCACAAGCTGTCTGACTGAACCGGGGTGGGTTTCCCGAAACGTTCATAGCGCTAAGTACTTCTTAACCTCGTACGTTTCATACGAGGTTACGAAGTACTTGGCGCTACGAACGTTTCGGGAAACCCACCCCAGTTCGCTTGTATTACTTTTACAAATAAATTTACAAATAATACCGCGCAGCTACACAAACGTAATGTCAGGAGATACTGTAGCGACTCCTACTCCTCACGGCGAGTCTTGCCCTTTAAGTGACACTGGGGGGGCGGAGCCTGCGCGCGCCAGGGTTGCGTTATCAATAAAGTTTCCCTCCTTGGGATTTTTGGATTAAGCAGTTTCTGCCTCGGTTACCAAACCTGCTTCAATACATTGTTACTGTTAAAAATGCACTTCCAATAAAGTGAGTATTGGAAAAATTTATTTTGCTGCTGAATGTAACTACTAAAGTAACTTGTAATCTAACGTAGTTACTTTTAAAATCAAGTAATATGTAACGTAATAAAAGGAGTAATCAGTAATCAGTAATCGGATTACTTTCTCAAGGTAACTTAGCCATCACTGCCCACAGCCCACAGTTGATTGGTTTCTGTCAATTAGTCATTGTAAAGTGTTGTCATGTAATATGGTTGCAGTGCTGAGGAACAACACTACTTATGAATGCAATAATAAATGTTCATCGTTGTTTCTCAAGGAACTATTGATCTGCATTATGCAGAACAGGGATCATTGATCAAAATGAAAAATCAGGAGACCAAAGCAACTTGGTAAATTCAATACATACAGATAATTTATTTATATAGCATATTTTTTATCTAGATCTAATAACTTGTGTTTATAGCTTGTGCAAATATCTTTCTTTTAATTGTAGGACCACTGCCATCGACTACCAAACCCCTCTAGCCTCTACTGTTGATTGTTGGCTTGTACCATTTGAGTTTGCCCTCTCTGACTTCACCGTGTTGCAGATGTAGTTTTATCAGAGGTGGGTAGAGTATTCAACAATTTTACTCAAGTAAAAGTACACTTACTTGAACCAAATGTTACTCAAGTAAAAGTAAAAGTATGCATCCCAAAAATTTACTTAAGTAAAAGTAAAAAAGTACTTTGATTAAAAGCTACTCAAGTAGTGAGTAAATGCATGAGTACTGTCTCGTGTCAGTAAATTACATCATGGGAAATTGAATTACGGGAAACAATGACTTTTAATGATAAAAGTAATTTATTATAAATAAATATTATATATATAAATTATTTATTATAAATAATATGTATTTTTGTTTGTTCCTAATTATTAGGCCTGTGTAACTTTAATGTGTTCCACAAAGGCACTAACTGATGAGACTGTCAGCCAATACGTGTAGCTACAACTTGACACCAACTGAATCAATTTGTAGCAGACTTAATGATCCTATATTGCTAGTGTGTGCAATCAGTGTGAGAACTGGTTTTTAGTATTGCACTGCGTTACATTTAATAATTACATCTTACAAACGTTATGCCTCAGAGATATAGCATTACACAAAATTATACATACAGCAAACGTATCGCATCGTGTTTCCTCATATTTGATGTTGAGTTCTTGTAGGCTGAAATGTCCACACGTTTGCAGACACAATTGGCAGCGCCAAGGTTGCAAACTCTCACGCATTGAGCGTGAGGAACACGCATTTGACTGTCTTCACACGCTTACACGCCACACATCCGATTTTCTCGCGCCGAAAAAAATCTAGTTTATTTACCTCTGATCCACATCTATGATTCAATGAGTTACTAGTTCGCTCTGGCGCCAACCACTGGCGATCGATTGATCGTGATATAATACTTAATTTGTGTCCATTTTACACCCCCCCGTCAACAATTTACGTTCACCACCCAAACCCCCACCCCCACCCCGGTTTAAAGCTCACTAAATGTGATCTTGAAAACTTGGCAACCCTGCAGCGCATTATATAGCTGTCCTTTTACACGTTTGTAATGTAAACATTGGCTGTATGTTATGGAGTCAAATTAGGTTCTTTAATGGTGACGAAAAAATAATATCGCAAATATAAGATTAGCATTTTGCATTTTACGTTCCTAATTTGTTTCTGCAATACTTTCCCTCTTTTGCGTTTCTTTCTTTTCTTTGCGTTTCACATTTTATGTTGCTGCTTTTTTTTTGCAATACTTTCTCCCTTTTGCGTTTCTTTCTTTAGTTTGCGCGTCACTGCTTTTCTTTGCGTCTCGCATTTTACGTTCATAATTTTTTTTTGCGCTTCTCTCTTTTCTTTGCTCCGGTTTTACCCTCTGTGTGGGGGCCGGGAAAGAGGCGTGGCCAAGAGCGAAAGGCGTGCTGTGAACGTTCAGCGTCATCAGTTGAACCGTCACACAGCGCGGCAATTTGGTTACTGGTATCATGGTAGACGGTCGCCCAGCTGGACCACAGGTATATGCGTGCAGACATAGACATCAGGTGCTAAAGCACCACCAACTCTGCCCTTTATCAACGAAAGTGCCCTTTTAAAACTTCGTTTAAAAATATATATTATTATTATTATTAACATTTTACTGAGGTCGGTTTGAAATGATCTTTTGAAAACCTGAGCGAATAAAAACAATGCCCTGAAATGCGCCACCACCTCGCACACACCCGACCTCTCTCTTCCTTTAACACCAGATGCGCTGCAGCAGCAGTTCAGTTCAGCGAGTGGAAGGAAGCTGAACTGACGCTGAACGTTCACAGCACGCCTTTTGCTCTTAGCCACGCCTCTTTCCCCGCCCCCACACAGAGGGTAAAACCGGAGCAAAGAAAAGAGAGAAGCGCAAAAAAAATTATGAACGTAAAATGCGAGACGCAAAGAAAAGCAGTGATGCGCAAACAAAAGAAAGAAACACAAAAGGGAGAAAGTATTGCAAAAAAAAGCAGCAACATAAAATGTGAAGCGCAAAGAAAAGAAAGAAACGCAAAAGAGGGAAAGTATTGCAGAAACAAATTAGGAACGTAAAATGCAAAATGCTAATCTTATATTTGCGATATTATTATTTTTTTCGTCAACATTAAAGACCCTAATTTGACTCCATAGTATGTGAGGTTAGGGATGCTCGGTAGGTTTTTCTGTCACTTTCTTGCTACGGTGGAGAAAGTTTGCGTATGTGATCACGTGATTGACCGGCTTCATTTGATTGGTCACTCATACTCGGGTGACGAGACGTTGGTCAGTCTTCTCACTGAAAAGACTAATTATTTACAAAACGAAAGTAACGGTAGCGCGCGGCGCAAATCCGATTGTAACGGAGTAAAAGTCGCGTTTTTCTCACAACATATTTACTCAAGTAAAAGTAGAAGTCTTTCATATTAAAACTACTCCTACAAGTACATTTTGTCCAAAAAGCTACTTGAGTAAATGTAACGGAGTAAATGTAACGCGTTCCTACCCACCTCTGAGTTTGATTTTCTAAAAGATGCCCTTCAAAACTAACTAATGATGCCCATTTGCTATTTTTTTATTTTAATGTTTAGAACATGGCAGAAATATTGAGAGTAGATCAGACCTTGTTATTTTTAAGTTGCCAACTGAGATTTTCCCAATCGGAATTAGTCCTCCACATTTACCCATCTGTGCAGTGAGAACACACACCCACACACACACTAGTGATCACCAAGAGTCTGTGGTACACATAGGCCCAGAGAGGTGGGCAGCCCTAGCCCAGCACCCAGGGAGCAGTTGGGGTTAAGTGCTTGCCCAATGGCACTTCAGTCATGACCTGGGACTCGAACCCATGACCTTCCAGTCACAATACCGGCTCCCTAACCACCAGACCATAAGGAGAAAAATCATAAAGAGAGCAGATCTCTGGCAGCATTAGATATTTGAACGAATGTCTTAGTGATTATTCTACAAATATAAAAAAATGTTTTTTTCCAGTCTGATTTTGTAAAACTAAGAAGTTTGTTATGATGTTTCTCATCTGAGGAAGAACTCAGGAAGCATTTGATCTTGAACATATGAAAATAGTGTGTTGAAGAACATGCAAGTTATTTCAAGCTTGTAATAGAAGAGGTTGTGTAGCTCCCTGCACAGCCAACTAATAAAACTGTAACCAAACAGCTTCATCTAATAATAATAATAGTAAATTTTATTTAAAGCGCCTTTCATAAACACCCAAGGACACTGTACAGATAAAATTGGAGAAAGGTCAGGTACAGCAGTAAATAATATAAAACAATTAAGAGATATTAAAAGCAGTCCGAAACAGGAGTGTTTTCAGTTCAGATTTGAAAGTCTTGAGTGATGTGCAGGAACGCAGGGAAATGGGTAGCGAGTTCCAAAGCTTTGGGCCAACAACGCTGAAGGCTCGTTCACTGAACCCTTGTAGCCGGACTGGAGGAACAACCAAGAGGTGAGCATCAGCGGAATGTGGAGAGAACGTGCAGGACAGTAACGTTCATCTCCAGTTAATCACAGAACAACCATTATTTGTTATTACTTTATCAGGCCAAAACTGCAATGCAGGTTCTTCTTATGTTCACTGTAAGTACCTTCTACATATTTAGATATACTTTATGTACTTTAGCTTTTTCAGATACCCAAGTGACTTCATAGTGTCACTACATTTCTAGCACATTATCACTGCAATAACCTGATTGTCAGAGATTTACCATTTAAGCAAAATTAGGCTTTTATAAAGTAAATGCGCACAGTAGGAGTCAAGTCCTCTACAGGGAACTGGTGTTTGCAGTATGTGAACCTATAACTGGTTCTTAAACAATACTTAACAATGTCTGGTTAAGTAATGGCTAGACCTTTATGATGTGTAAAGCTGCCTAGAAAGTTAAGGTTTCAATGTTTGTTTAAGGTAATACAGAGTTTGACTAGATTTACACAAAACAGTAATAGAAAGGTGAGAGCAGGAAATGATTCCCCAGACCCACAAGAACCACCTCAACCACCTCACCCAGCTCACCCTGACATCACCCTGACCTCACCCAGCTCACCTAACCAGTTCTACCTGAATTGATAAACTGCATCTGTACATTCATGTTTAAAAACTACATGCATGTATCAAATCCCTTATTTTGCACTGTGGCAGATCAGCTGTGATTCCCACTTCAGAATAGTGGTTTCACTGAGGACTGTGAGCAGGGGAGTGATTGTGTCCATTCAGCTTTCTACAGCATTCATGCATGAGTCAACATCAGAGGGGTTACTACAGGCGTGTGCACCTTAGAAACCTTAGAAACACCTTAGTGTCGCTACTGATAGAGCCCGGGTTTGATATGTTTGGTGTAAGAACAAATATTGCTTGCCACTATTCCTATGTAATACTGAAGCAGTGACTAAAATAATCACATGCTTTGCACATTAGATTGCAGTAAATTAAGTCTTATTACATTCAATATTTGAGTTTGAAAGACATTTATTAGACAATGTTAAAAGCTAAAAATATGGCAATGATCAGCCAACAGACCCAGATAATAATGAACCAGTTTGGGCAGGTGTAGGTGTGGTCTATGTCTGGTTATGTCCAAACGTGCATTTACGTGGGTGTGGTTCTACGTGCGTGTGTTCATCTGTCTCACCTGTGGCTCATCTCATCATCATTTGGGTCTTGTTTAGTTTATCTATATAATGTGCGTTTACAGTGTCCTGTACTCATCTTTGTCTGATTCAGCACATTCGTGTGTTCATTGTGCACTTTTCACGCTCTGCATCCTGCTTTAAGTTATAACCAGAAACATAACATTGTTTTACTTTTATAGCAGTTCTACAGTTGAACACACACATTTTACATACATGTGAAGTCATAGAAATTACATTATATCCAAATTCTTCAGGAGTATCAACAGAATCCTTAACAGCACAGAAGAGTCATATTGTACTTAGCTGTACAACTCCGGCTTGCTGGTCCCATAACTCATGAACAAACAGAATTTAGTTTGATGTCATTGTGCCAGACTTACTGAAGGGCCTTCTGGGATGGGGTGGAGTCTTTGCTCTATCTGAGTTGACCAATGGCAGCGTTTGTGTGTGTGTGTTTAAAAGGCTTGATGTTTTTCATTTGTGGTCTCAGTCTTACATGGGATACTATGGCAAAAGTCACAGTTCGACTAACCCTCCTTGGAGTCTTATGTATCTGCGTCATCTCTGCTCCTACCAAGAAGGTAAAGTCATTGGGCATTTGCTAATTTGCCATCGATGAGCAGGGTGTTGTCTGTTAAACAAAGCCTTTTGAAGCTTGAACATTATTACATTATTAGGGAGTAGTTTAGATACAAAAATATCTAAGCTTCCTGTATGTTTGGAATAGTATTAAAATATACAAAGGCAAGTCAAGAGTTGCCCAACTCTTGAAGGTGAAGGTCCACCTTGATGGATTTGTTTGAGTTTTAGTGTGAGACAAACACGAGGAACGGTGAGAGTATCCACCTCTGCCAAGCTGTGTACCTTACCTAACACTAACATTACCACCAACTCTAACAGTAACCATAACATTAACCCTAACCCTAACACTACTACACATGCAAATTATAGCACTCTTGTACAGCTTTTGGTCCGTTGATTACAAATTGTATATTGTTTTATTTCCTTGGATATCTTAATTTTTTGTTTATGTGATACAGAAAAGGTATTATTTACTTGCATGTAACAATAAGCAATATTATTACATGACATGACTGAAGAAAGCAGTTCATGAAGAACTTCATTTTCTCAGTAGCATATCTTCCTCCATCCCAGGAGCGGGATGTTGACATCTACAGCTTCCACATCAATTCTACAGTAACAAGCCGTTATGCCATCACAGTCATCACAAGCCGAGTGGCGAACAGGCTCAACGAGTCCAAAGAGATTCATTTCGAGGTCAAGATATCCAAGAATGCTTTCATCAGTAAATTCAGGATGTATGTCCATATCAGTCATTAATCAAGCACCACTTGACTGACCAAAATTCAATTTCTCTTATTATTCATTTACTCCTATTAAAGTAAAAAAAAAGTTACATAAGTTGCATATTCTCAGTTGTTCACTTGTTAGGGAATTTGACTTCAAGTAATCACCCACTCAAAAGGTTGAGTGTGTAAAACGTACCAATTCTCCTAGGACTATAGAAGGGAAGAGCTACGATGGGATTGTGAAGGAGAAGGAAGAGGCACAACATCAGTACAGCCAGGCTGTGTCTCGTGGAGAAAGTGCTGGAATAGTCAGGTACCAGTAACAAATACTATCAATGAATGAAGTAGTACTTATAAGGCTTGGTTCAAAATATATTTTATTATTATTATATTATTATGAAATTTTATGGATTATTAATAGTGGAATAGTAGAAAAAACTCCCCTTGGGCATGTTTGTGTGGTCTGCATCTGTTTTTGTCCATATATGTATTTCCTTTTTCTGTGTGGTATCACGTGCGTGTCTCACTTGTCATTTTGTCTCATTAACGTTATACGTTGCACTTGGTTCTCGTTTAAGTTAAAGTATATAATGTGTGTCAATGTTATGCTAAATTGCTCGTCTTTGTTAAGAGTCCACCCTGCGTGTGTGTTAGTTACTTGTTGTCTGTTAAAAGTGCTACCACGCTGAATTGTGAAATAAACCGTCGTCTGTCAAAGGAAACATCTCACTATTGACATTCTTTGTGCTGCACTGACCAGCATTAGCCTACATCTGGATTGTTGATTTGCATATTATAGCCATTTTATTTAGAAATGTCAAATCTATTTGGATAACTATTCAGGTTCAGATTCTTGCAAATATTGACATAAATTTAATGTAGATTGGGTGACAATCCTGGAAAGAATTTGGATTTAGCAAAATCCAAGTGCAAAAAGCTCAGTGGATTTATTGATCTTTTTTGTTTGTGAGCCAAAGATTCAGAATGTGAAAGAGTTCTGTCTGCAGGTCTCACATGGTCCTGACCTCAACACATTTCGCATGACTATACTATCAGTTAGGCTCATCTTATATGCCAGAGTAGCAGTAGGTGTTTGAACCCCTAATAAATTAGTAACACTGAATTTGTTTAAACATTTAAAACATTTTTAAAAGTAAACTGGTGGCAGCGGAGACAAACACATTTGAGTCACTTTCCGAGACCAAAATTTCTAATTCTAGTGCTTAGTAAAGAACCTTTTCAGAAAAGGAACCTCATGAATTCATCTCAAATGGCTTAATTGGTATTAATTGGTATTGATTGATTGGAATTGCTGTTCTATTACTTTGAACTCAGGTATACAGATCCATGAAACTTAGATGTCATCCAGTAACTAAGTAATCCAGTGCTGATGTTTTATTATTATTATTGTTGTTGTTGATTGATTGGAATTGCTGTTCTATTACTTTGAACTCAGGTATACAGATCTATGAAACTTAGATGTCATCCAGTAACTAAGTAATCCAATGCTGATGTTTTATTATTATTGTTGTTGTTGTTGTTATTTGTTCCAGTTCGGTAGGAAGAACTTTGGAGGAATTTAAAACCTCTGTAACAGTGGCTGCATTCAGTAAAGTGACCTTTGAACTCACCTACGAGGAGCTGTTAAAGAGACGCCTGGGCAAATATCAGTTGCTCATCAATGCCCAACCGATGCAGCCTGTGTCCGACTTCAAGGTACTATACACTCTGACCTCTGACCTGGACGTTGGATACATGCAATGATTGTAGCAAAGATACAGATGAATAAAACTTAAAGTGTAAAGAAGATGTAAGTTGTATATAAATTTAATGTAAAATGTGATTATTTCATGCAGATACAAGAAATAAAAGTAACTGATGGGCAACTCGATTTAATGCCAGTCACTGTTAGCAAAAACCAACACAATGATTAGTGGTATTTTCTTATTGTAATATTGTGTAGGTAAAATATAGAGTGACTTCAAAATGGGTTGATTTGCATCTCATATTCCAAATATATATGTATAGACTGGGTATATGGACAGTGTATGTTGAAATTGTATGAAGTATATAAAACGTGATATACTTCAGTGATGTGAGGGAAATTCAGGTTTCCATGATAGAGGCCCTTAGAGCTATTAGACAGAGGCATTGTGGGGCATTGTGAAGCATTATGGAGTATTGTGAGGCATTGTGAAGCATCTTTAGCCGTCGTGGCTTCAGTCCTTAATTCTGCTGATGGTGTTTCTTTATTAGATTGATGTGTACATTCAAGAGAGTCCTGGCATTGCCTTTTTGGATGTGGGAGGAGGACTGAGCACGGATGAGCTGACCAAAGCCATTACTACTTCTCGAAGTGAGCGAAAGGTGAAATACATAGGCCACACCTAAAGACTCATGTTCTTGTAGTTCATTATTAAATAAATGTCTTTTTTTTGCACTTGAAGGTACTGATTGCATAAAAGTGAAGATAATAGGGATTAAGTGCAGTGGAGTGTGGGTAACGATGTAGTTAAAGCTGCAGTCCAGAACACGGGATGCAGGGATGGAGTTAAACTACAGTCCAGCACACAGAGTGCAGAGAGGGAGTTAAAGTACAGTTTAGCAAGGCATGCTGAGATCTCTCTGGTTTCAAATTCTAATGTGGATTTGCACTGAAACTGACCCAGAGACAACTTGCTCCCCTGGTTTTATTCTGCACTCCAGGGTCATGTGATTAATGTCCTTGCAGGGAATTATGAAAGGACAGGTATTTCTAATAAACAGATAGAGAAGGAAGAACTTTGCTGGCACAGCTGGTGAAGGATCTCTGTCCGAAATGTGTACTTTGTGTACTTCTCTGCAATTTGTCTTAGACAAATGAAATTAGGATGATTGGGAAGGGTCTTAATAATTTGTATGATAATTGCAGGCATGGGTGAACTTCTATCCTACCCTTGAGCAGCAGACCCAGTGTAAAAGCTGCAGCCAGGATGGACTAAACGGGGACCTTCTTATAACATATGAGGTAGAAAGAGCCAAGTACAACAGTGGAGAAGTGCGGGTAATGAATCTATATTAGAAATACACATATAGTAACGTAATTTATGACATATATATATATATATATATATATATATATATATATATATATATTCACTTAGTTCATTCTCTCTTCCCCACCAGATAGAAAATGGCTATTTTGTCCACTACTTTGCACCTATGAATATTCAGCGAATCCCCAAAAACGTAGTCTTCATTATTGACCGGAGTGGCTCTATGCATGGACGGAAAATACATCAGGTGCGCTACAAAAAGGAACATGTGAATTCCACACATTAAAACCAAAATATTGTGTGATTATGAAATTGTAGAGCTTCATTGTCAGCTGTTCACCGACAGTAGTTGTTCACAACAGTAGTTGAATGTCTGAGTCTGCCCTCTATGAGCAACCAAACATGCTGACTTTTTAATCTCAGACCCGTTTGGCGATGCTGAAGATTTTGGAAGATCTAGCTGGGGATGATTACTTTGGCCTGATCACCTTTGACCGTTATATAGACGTCTGGAAACCTGAACTCCTCCAAGCCACAGAGAGCAACCTGAAGACTGCAAAGGCTTTTGTGAAGGAGATACAAGATCGAGGAGGTAAGATGGTAGTGGAAACTGCTTGCAGATACAGTATGATTTCTTATTATCTGCTACTATCTGCAATCTGCAAACTGTTATTGAGTGTTTAAAAGTTTAGCACATATATTGATTTAATTTTGTAAAACATTTTTATGTAAAAATTTTTGTTCCAAAATCTCAAATTAGGAAGAATTACCAATGTTTATAGCCATTTTCTACTAAAGAACTTACTTAAAATTACATATTAATTTAACTGATTCATTTAACTAACTTATCTTATTTATTTATTTATTCATTTTCATTCAAAGCACAACAAATTCAAGACACCACAGAAAATGCAAATCAAAAAGAAAATGAAAGGTAGCAGAAGGAAGAACAAAGACAAAATGAAGAAGGCATCTTAAATCTGCCCCTTTAAAAAACAAACATATATATAAATGAGAAAAAATACATTCAAGCCTTACTAATATTTAAATAACAAAACTTCAACTCATTTTCAAACATGTCCTATGAATATTATAACATTTGATATGACCTTTAGCATCCTCTTAAAAAAATCATTGTACCAGCATTCTTATAATCACTTTCCAGAATATTCCACTATTTTGTTCCGTGTACTGATGTACATCATTCCTTTAATGTAGTTCTAATGTTAATCTTCACAAACATTCCCAGCCCCTTAAGATTATAATTACTTATTCTCTTAATGAAAAGTGACCGAATATTTAAAGGTCATAAATTCATATGAGCTCTATACATGAACTGCAGAATTCCATAATCAACCAACTCATAAAATTTTAATAACTTCAATCGATGAAACAATATGTTGGATGGGTGACTGTAATGTTTTCTGGTGATAATTCTTATAGCCCTTTATTGCAAAATACAAATGTTTTACATGCCTTCCCCCAAACTTCAACACAATAAATCAAATGTGGAACAATTATAGCATTATACAATATAAACAGTACTTTGTCATTAAATACCTCCTTCACCTTATATAGTACTGCAATAGATTTTGCTATCTTATTTAACTTATGTGACTTCCAGGTCAGGTTTTCATCAATTATAACACCCAAACACTTCACTCTACAGATTTCAACACCATCAACTTTGAATGAAACATTAACCGTTCCTTTTCTATCACTGAATATTATATGATTTGTTTTGTTCAAATTTAATGACAATTCATTAAGCTTGAACCAATACTATATTTTTACAAATTCTGCATGCATTATTTCCAACATTTGTGGTGAATCTTTACCCAAACAAAAAAATGTGGTATCATCAGCAAATAAAACACATCTAAAAAAAACCCCAGACACATTAACCAAATTATTTATGAATAAAAGAAACAACTTTGGTCCAAGCACAGAACCCTGTGGCACTCCACATGTATCGTCACCAAATTTAGATCTTACATCATTTATTTGAACAAATTGTTTCCTGTTTGTCAGATAACTTGATATCCACTGTAATGCTGGACCTCTTATGCCATATTTGTTCAATTTCCCAAGAAGAATACTATGATCAGTGGAAAATAAACCACCATTAAATAATGTGATTAAAAGCGAATTATTTCGAATCATTTCGAGTATATGTATAAATATTTAACTTTATTAAGTTTACCGTGCTGGGAAATATTGAAATGGACCTTGAAAGTGACGTACAAGTGGTTTAATTCCACCTTATAAAGGTGTATGAACCCTGCAAACATGACTTTGTTCATTGCGCTGAGGCGCGACGCGCGGAAGTTACAAAATTCGAGAGGTGCACGACCTCACGAATTGACAGCGCGTGGGGCCCTCGCGCACGGGCGGAACCACAGCGATTATGTCATTTTCGCCGCGCGGACCCTCGCGTCGCTCGTGACGCATCAAGTATAAACCAGGCTTTAATTTTTTTCCGCGGGCAGACGGGCCGCGGGCCGGATCAAGTTCATCTGCGGGCCGCCAGTTGAATAGCCCTGCTCTAGGATTATGTGGTCTGTCTATTTAGTGTTCGTTCGCGCAGTGTCCCGTGCTCGTCTTTGTTTGAGTCTGTCAACATTAAATGTGCTAAAGTTAAACGTGCGCTGTCTGCACTATTTTTGTATTAAAATAAAAGTGTAACATTGTGCATAACATTGGACTCTGTGCCTCGTCCGTTGTCCTGAACGCAACGTCACAGAAAGACGAACCGACCAAGAATGCCAGGGTACGCGACCCGCGCCAAGAAGGTGAAGAGGCCCAGCAGGCACCACCATGCCTCTTCCCCTG
The DNA here is from genome assembly GCF_052324685.1 of Brachyhypopomus gauderio. NCBI lineage: Eukaryota > Metazoa > Chordata > Actinopteri > Gymnotiformes > Hypopomidae > Brachyhypopomus > Brachyhypopomus gauderio. The sequence goes on along the minus strand of NC_135211.1, from coordinate 21,832,977 downwards.
CTCCCCACCACGATAACCCCGTGAGCCTTGACAAGATGCAGCAAGACCCCGTGGTTGCGTTTCTGCTACGTCAGGCGCAGGCTACCATGGAGGAGGTCATGGCAGAAGATCTGCGCCAAGCTGCACGGCGGGTGTGGCGAGAGAGACACCTGCCTTCCTCCAGAGACCCCTCGCACGACAAAACTCTGGAGAGTGAGTTTGAGGAGGAGGAGGGGTCAGAAGAGGATGAGAGCTCCCCTCCGTCCGTATACTCGGCCCCTACCAAGTATTACAGCGAGGGTGAGGAAGAGGAGGAAGGCTGCCTTCCGTCTGTATACTTGGCTCCCACAGAGTATTATGGTGAGGGCGAGGAAGAAGACGTCAGCCCTCCCCCATCGCTGTGCTCGGCTCCTACCGAGCGTTACGGGGATGAGGTGAGTCCCCCTCCGTCTGAGTGCTTGGACCTCACAGAGTGTGAGGACGAGGAAGACAGCCATCCTCCGTCTGAGTACTTGGATCGTGAGCCGTGTACAGAGGAGGAGGAGGGGAGCAAGCCCCCCTTGGAGTACTCCGCCGAGACCGTGAGGGGGAGGACGTTTCCCCCGATAACTCAGAGGGAAGTGTGATGGACTACTCCCGGGGCAAGAGCCCGGTGGAGCCCATGAGCTGGAGCCAAGGCGGTGAGGAAGAGATGGAGATGGAGGACGCCGCTCACACCGCCAGACCAGGGGAGCGATCACCAGGAGAGGGCAAAGTACTCCGGTGGGGTCCTCGGAGAAGGGAGAGCGAGTGTCGGCACACCTACCCTGCGGCACGCCTACCCTGCGGCGCACGCCCCGAGGGTTTCCAAAGAAGCCGGTAGAGCACCCACTGAGAGGGCTGCAGGACCGTCCGCCAGCCGCGTCGCACCCAGCAAAGGGTTTGCGGCGAGGGCGGCAGGAAGACCGCCCACCACAGCACCTGCTGCTCCCGGAGCGTTCTCACCCCTGACAGCCATTCTCCAGGTGTGAAGCCTGGCTCCGTTTTTGTGTATGTCTGTGCCTGTGTTTGTGTCCGTCCCCATGTGTATCCCGAATTCCCTTTTCCCTTTTGTGCCTCTGTCTATTAATGTTCCTGTGTATGTGTTTGTGAATGTTCCGTTTTTTGTGTCTAATGTCTTTTCCCCTGTCTTCCCAAGGAGGGTGTTCTAAGCTGTTTGTGGCGGATTCTCCACCGAGGGTGGTCATCTCCCAGACACAGGACTGAAGGCTCTGGATCCGCCCATCGGCGTGGGTTCAGGGCATTCAGTTCTGTTGGCACCCGGGGACAGGTAGTGCCCTTGGTGGGGGGCTCTGTCACGGTACAGCCCCTGACCCCTCCCCTTTGGGCATGTGTTTATGTCGTCAATGTCTAGTCGTCTGCGTCTGTGTATCTTCATGGGTGTGGTTGTGTCCGAGCGTGTTCATCAGTTTCACCTGTGGCTCGTCTCGTCATCACTCTGAGATTATGTGGTCTGTCTATTTAGTGTGCGTTCGCAGAGTGTCCCGTGCTCGTCGTGCGTAACGTTGGACTCTGTGCTTCGTCCGTCGCCCTGCACGCAACGTCACAATGTGTAAATGGCTCAATTACATAACCCATAATTTCCTTAACAAGCGTCATATCCATGTCCATGCAGTCCATGGATTTTTTTGTCGTCAATATATTTTACCATGTTCATTATTTCATTTTTGTCGGTTCCGTCAAGGAAACAATTATTGGAACAACACATTACTGTATGAATCACACTATCATTTATGTTTGGTATTTTTGCAGCGAAACTTGGGCCAACCTTCATACAATATTTAATAAATTCATTTACAATATCACTCTGCTCATAGATTTCATTGTCCTTAACAAAATATTGTGAAACAGCTGGTTTTACCTTCTTTTTCAAAACACCATTCATATAACCATGCCTTCATATAATTTTGGCTAAATCATCATGTTTTGCAAATCATATGCAACTTTCATACATAACACTCACCTTATTTACACACACAATGAACCCTACCTCTCCATGAAACATCACGTCAACATAGTATATCTGACCCTTAATGTTTTCATTTCTATCCACTTCCCTGTAGCTACTGACATCAACGCTGCTGTGCTGAAGGGGGTGGAGCTGATCAACAGCCACCCACGAGAAGGCACCGCCTCCATCCTCATCCTGCTGACTGATGGAGACCCCACTTCAGGTCTATAAAATCACTAATGCACATACGCGTACAGTGGGGAAAATAAGTATTTAATCAGTCACCAATTGTGCAAGTTCTCCCACTTAAAAAGATGAGAGAGGCCTGTAGTTGACATCATAGGTAGACCTCAACTATGAGAGACAAAATGTGAAAAAAAAAATTGAGAAAATCATTTTGTCTGACTTTTAAAGAATTTATTTGCAAATAATGGTGGAAAATAAGTATTTGGTCAACTACAAACAAGCAAGATTTCTAGCTGTCACAGACCTGTAACTTCTTTTTTAAGAGGCTCCTCTTTCCCCCACTCATTACCTGTATTAATGGCACCTGTTTGAAGTTGTTCAAACAGTATAAAAGACACCTGCCCACAACCTCAAACAGTCACACTCCAAACTCCACTATGGTGAAGACGAAAGAGCTGTCGGAGGACACCAGAAACCGAATTGTAGACCTGCACCAGGCTGGGAAGACTGAATCTGCAATAGGCAAGCAGCTTGGTGTGAAGAAATCTACTGTGGGAGCAATAATCAGAAAATGTAAGACCTACAAGACCACTACTAATCTCCCTCGATCTGGGGCTCCACGCAAGATCTCAGCCCGTGGGGTCAAAATGATCACAAGAACGGTGAGGAAAAATCCCAGAACCACAAGGGGGGATCTAGTGAATGACCTGCAGAAAGCTGGGACCAACGTTACAAAGGCTACCATCAGCAACACACTACGACGTCAGGGACTCAGATCTTGCAGTGCCAGACGTGTCCCCCTGCTTAAGCCAGTCCATATCCAGGCACGTCTGAAGTTTGCTAGAGAGCATTTGGTTGTCCAGAAGAGTATTGGGAGAATGTCATATGGTCAGATGAAACCAAAGTAGAACTATTTGGTAAAAACACAACTCGTCGTGTTTGGAGGACAGTGATTGCTGAGTTGCATCCAAAGAACACCATACCAACTGTGAAGCATGGGGGTGGCAACATCATGCTTTGGGGCTGTTTCTCTGCAAAGGGACCAGGATGACTGGTCCGTGTACATGAAAGAATGAATGGGGCCATGTATTGTGAGATTTTGGGTGCAAACCTCCTTCCATCAGCAAGGGCAATGAAGATGAAACGTGGCTGGGTCTTTCAGCATGACAATGATCCCAAGCACACTGCCAGGGCAACAAAGGAATGGCTTCGTAAGAAACATTTCAAAGTCCTGGAGTGGCCTAGCCAGTCTCCCGATCTTAACCCCATCGAAAACCTTTGGAGGGAGTTAAAAGTCCGTGTTGCCCGCCGACAGCCCCAAAACATCACTGCTCTAGAGGAGATCTGCATGGAGGAATGGGCCAACATACCAGCAACAGTGTGTGCCAACCTTGTGAAGACTTACAGAAAACGTTTGACCTCTGTCATTGCCAACAGAGGATATACAACAAAGTATTGATATGAACTTTTGTTATTGACTAAATACTTATTTTCCATCATTATTTGCAAATAAATTCTTTAAAAGTCAGACAAAATGATTTTTTCAATTTTGTCTCTCATAGTTGAGGTCTACCTATGATGTCAATTACCAGCCTCTCATCTTTTTAAGTGGGAGAACTTGCACAATTGGTGACTGACTAAATACTTATTTTCCCCACTGTATGTGCATACATACAGACTAATTCAAGCTCTCACCCTAAAATATGTCAGTGTATCACAGAACTCAGCACCTATTTCCAAAGTCCAGTGCTCATGAAACCATTTCTGGCAAGTGACAAAAGTAGCATTTGACTAGAAGAATAGTCTGTCCACTGTGGACTCCTACAGCAGAGATGTTGTTTTGTGAACATATTGCACTAATGCAGCAGAGGTATTATTTTGTGAACACATCACACTAATACAGCAGAGGTGTTGCTTAGTGAACTCATCACTGTAATACAGCATAGAGCAGCACAGTGAAAAAAACAGGTTGGATTCGATTTTGTTTATTTAAGGGAATGTTTTTAGTTTTTACTTTCGTGTGAATAGCAGGCATGAAAATCTGTCAACTTTCGGCGAAATTTGCCGTTTTGAAGTTGAAAAGGGTGACCTACGCAAATCGTGTAGATCCGAGGACTTTTTTTGGGGGGGGGGGGGGATATTATAGGTACACTACAAAAGTTTGGGGTCACTTAGAAATGTTCTTATTTTTGAAAGAAAAGCAGTTTTTTTCAATTTAGCTAACATTAAATGCATCAAAAATACACTCTATACATTATTAATGTGGTAAATGACTATTCTAGCTGTAAACATCTGGTTTTTAATGCAATATCTACATAGATGTATGGAGACCCATTTCCAACAACCATCACTCAAGGTGTTCTAATGGTACATTGTGTTTGCTAACTCTGTAAGGAGGCTATTGGAGGTTTTGAAAACCCTTGAAAACCCTTGTGCAAGTAGGTTAGCACAGCTGAAAACAGTTTTGCTGATTAGAGAAGCTATAAAACTGACCTTCCTTTGAGCTAGTTGAGAATCTGGAGCATTACAATTGTTGGTTTGATTAAACTCACAAAATGGCCAGGAAAAAACAACTTTCAATTGAAACTCCACAGTCTATTCATGTTCTGAGAAATGAAGTCTATTCCATGCGAGACATTGCCAAGAAACTGAAGATTTCCTACAATGGTGTGTACTACTCCCTTCAGAGGAGAGCACAGACAGGCTCTAACCAGAGTAGAAGGAGAAGTGGAAGTTTTTCTTTTTTTTGAGTGTTAAATATCCGCCAGTGTCCACCCGCCGGATGATCTCTGTTATACGATAGGGATATATTGAGATATCGCCTACAGAAAGTCTATAAGGTGGGGATACTGCGATATTGCCCACGCGAGATAGGACTTAGCCTAGCGCCTGTTAGTCTGGCTAGAAATCCAGCTGGGCAGAAGCGCACTGATTAGACGTAATACAGTGTTGGCTAGCTTCGGAGCAGCAGAGATATCCGATAGGGGCGGGGGGAACTGTTGTTACGTTGGTATGCGGAGCGGATCTAAATTTTGAGGACCTTTATTGACGTGTTTAATTGATTTGGGATCTTTACATGTGGGTTTTTGTGCCCGATTATTATTATCTTATTTACTTTACTTTTTTATTATATTGTTTACTTTACTTTTTTACATTTTATGTTATTTTATTATTTTATCTTTAATTTCTTTAACATTTTCTTTTTGTCTTATCTCCTTTTTTATGTTTCTTTTATTTATACTGTAAAGCACTGAGTTTAAAGGTGCTATACAAATAAAGATTATTATTATTATTATTATTATTAATATTATTATTACACAGACAAGTTTTTAATTGTTGCTGGCCCATTTTTTTCTGACCACCAAAGTAACAATTGGCAATAAATGCAGATAATGGCTTTAATGAGCCTTGTGTCAGCAGAAATGGTTCAGTTGCATTCAAAAACTAGTTTACCTGAGTCTACCAGACTAATTTTGATTGAGCAGATTAAGGGTATTTGGTTCTATTGTTAACATTTGTTCAGATCAGCACTTCTCTCCATGTGTAGAATGATGTCTTCCAGGATTATGCTATGGTGTTGGATCTTCATAAATCAGAAAACCAAGGAAACCTAGCTTATTGCTAGAATACTGCTGGGCACATGGCAGTGTGACTGGTTCTTTACTAAGGTTAAATCTACACTTGGCACTGTCCCACAGGTGTAACCAACATAGAGAGGATTCAGGCCAACGTGAAAAGTGCCATTAAGGGGAAATTTCCCCTGTACTGTCTGGGGTTTGGATTTGATGTTAACTTTAATTTCTTGGAAAAAATGGCACTGGAGAACAACGGAGCAGCTCGCAGGATCTACGAGGACTCTGATGCTGATCTTCAGCTCCAGGTAGGAGGCAGTATGCTGTCTGCTACTACAGTCATTCCAGTACTGTGATTTTGTCTGCTTACAGATCCATCTTTGTTGTCAAAAGGGTTTCTATGTGGAGGTTGCTACCCCTCTGTTAACTCATGTCCAAATGAACTATACTGGAGTAGAAAGTCTCACCCAGGCCAGTTTCAGCCAGTACTACAATGGCTCAGAGATTGTAGTTGCTGGTCAAATCACAGACAACAACCTGGAAACTTTCCAAGCGGAGGTTATTGCAGTCTCAGTAAGATCACCCCTGCTAGATGTCATTTACCACTTCGATTCTGGTTCCTATTGAAATTTCCAAGACCCAATAACAGTCAAAATTAAGTGGTTCTCTTCAAAATGTTTACTATTTGCAGACAGGCCATAATGTGACATACAAGGATCCATCGGCCGAAGCTTTAGAACCTGAAAAATATTTCACAGTCCAGAGAATATGGGCATACATATCAGTAAAACAACTACTAGAGAAAGAGTGAGTCTGGGATGTGGTCATGCATGTGTGTGCATGTATGTGTGCATGTCTGTGTGTGCATGCATGTGTGTGGGGGGTGTGCATGCGTGTATGTATGTGCATGCATGTGTATGTGCATGCATATGTGTGTACATACATGTGTGTGTGCATGTCTGTGTGTGCATGCATGTGTGTGGGGGGTGTGCATGCG